>NC_056735.1:348788197-348995697 GCF_019279795.1 Protopterus annectens | reverse complement strand
ACAGGGACAGCGGGAACCTAGGCTCTGGGATACCCATCAGGGTACCCCAACTCTTCCAAGGGACCTCCTCAGTGGGATAGTCTGGGGAGTTATTGGAAGAGGTTATGCAAGAGGAAGCATCTTGACTCCATAGAGGAGTCAGCCATTGAAGACATTGACCTTGATGTGGGTGAATGGTTCCCCATGGTCACCCCTGAATATGTTTCCTTTGGGGAGAGTCTGGAGATTCTCAAGCAGAGGGGTGAGTGGAAGTCCAGCAACCCTTTGCTCGAGGAGTCGGTGTACCTTGCCACCTTTGGTTCCAATCTGTCTACCTCCTGGGGGACTCTGCCCACCAATGAGCACATTGATCTAATGTCACGGCGGGCCCACCGATGAGCTCATTGATCTAATGTCATAGTGGGCGTGTGAGACCCCAGACTGCATCAAGCCGATTTCCCCAGAGACCAAATACGATTATAACCACTCCATCTGATAATGCTCCCTGGACTAAGGGGGTCGCAGTAGATGCATGGTTGTGGTGGCATCCCGAGTAGAGGTCCACTCTCCATCCTCCTGATAAAGATTTTAGGACGATCGATGGATGTGGGAAGTGTCTCTCTTCCCCAGTGAACTTTGCCCTGTAGTCGCTGAATTATGTATCTCATTTTACCAGGTTACAAAGGCATCTGATCAAGGAGCTCTCAGATACCCTTCAAGAAGGAGTAGCTGAAGGAGCTAAATAAAAAGTAGCTTCCCAGTTAGCCCTACTTCAATTGCCAACTATTCCATGAGGCTCATTCTCCACGCAGCCAAAGGAATGAGCAGAGCAGTGGGTTCCGGCATCTGCATGAGGAGGCATGCCTGGATGCGCCTTTACGATTTTGCAGAACCTTTTAAGACTTCAGCAATACTCAATTTGACGGCATACCACCTTTTGGCCCCAAAGTCAAGGATACACTGTCCAGGTGTGAGAAGGAAGGTAAGACCCTTTCTGCTTTGGACGTATGTTTTTCAGCTCCTCAGAGACCTTATCCCAAAGGTCAGAGAGGTAGAGGAAAAATGTGGTTCCAAAAGTCTCAAGGGTCATACCAAGACTGACATGGAGAGTTTTTCCCAAGAGGCAGAGGGGGAAGTAACAATGGAAGACGTCGCTCTCAACGCAGAGGAGGTCTGCAGAACCAAGTTTCCTGGGAACCATTCTTTGGGAAACCTTTTCAGCGCTCCTGAGTTGCCTCCAGAGGTGGACAGTTGGTGGTAGTCTATCCCTACATTGGAGAGCCTGAGAGAAGATAACTTTCGATGTGTGGGTCCAGAGGATAATACCCAGGGGTTACCAAATTCCTTTTTTCTGATAACCACCTCCCAGCAATAAAATACCGGATGTTCCACCCAGTCAAAGGGATCAAGCAGTCTCACAGATTCAAAAACTATTAAGTCATCCAAGAGGTCCCCCCAGACCCAAGAGGATTCAGAACTTAATCAAGGTTCTTTTTAGTTCCAAAGAAAACAGGGGCCTAGAGACAGATTCTGGATCTCTGCAAGTTAAACAACAAGATGTTAATTGTGTTACACTGCTGCAGTCATCACACTTGGGTTATCCTGCCATCAGGCGGTCCCGCATTCGGCCAGAGTTCCAAAGTCTTGGTCCGGCGTCAGTTGCTGTCACTTCTTCCCTGACGTTAGTGTGCCAGGGGTATATAAGATGCATCCAACTCCTTTTTCTCCAGACTTTCTTGCCGCGCGGTGCCTGAAGCAGAAGCAGTTCGCAAGTGCCGGTCGGCTGACTCCTGAGCTTTTCAAATCGAATTTCAGACCGTAGTCTTCAATAAAGCTAAGTACCCCATTGGGGAACCTTTTCTTGCCTCAGTCCGATGTCAGAAAAAGTTAACAATTGCATTACTTGTGGGAAGCAAATACCTCATAAGGACTTTCATTCTTATTGTATTCCTTGCCTAGGCCCAGACCACGACGTCACAGGTTGTCGGTTTTGTGCTAGGTTTAATAAACGAACTATTAAACGTCGGTTTGATTTCACCCGACATTATTTTGGTAGGAAATTTAATTATACCATGCCGTCGGAGCAACCGACGACCGGAATGCATAAAAAACGCAAAGATAAGGACAGGCAGCCAAGACCCAAACCAGACTCCGAGGCCTCTGCTAGGCCAGTCGCCAGTTTTCCGGTTTTCAGTGAGGCACCTGCGCAGCCCTTGATGACCACTGATTTAGAACCCCAGGCGACATCCAATTCACAAGCGGAGATTGCTAGGCCTCCACAGCCTTTACCTTTAGGCCCTTCCGACTCCATGCCTGAAGGAGATTCCGGTGCAGTTGAAACGCCTTCAGTTGCAAAAGGTGTCTTCAGACTGATTACACTCGCTATTAAATCCTATGCAAAGCTGAAAACTCCATTAAAAACAAAGAAGACTGTACAGCAGTCTCCAGTACAAGGCCCCATGCCTAAGAAACAGATGCTTAAGATGGCTGAAGACTTAATTACCCTAATCAGGGGTTCCCACCCACCTCCTGATAAAAGTCCAAGACAGGAGGAGGACTACGCTTCCTCTGACCGGGTTTCAATTTCTTCAGACTCTTCTGAGGAACAGGAATATTCCTTTCCCCCTTATGAAGACTCTGATGCTGAAGAGTCTATCCCTTCTGCATCTCCCCCAGAAGACTGCTCTTTTGGGGAAACCTTACATACCATGAGGGAACATTTCCACTGGGAAGGCCAGGATTACTCTGATTCTAAGAAAAGGCTCCGAGAGTTCCTTTTACTACCCCAGCACAGACCACTTGCTATTCCACCTGTGTTAGACATTGTGGATGATGTTTATTCAGAATCTAGTCTTAACCCAGATTCACTGCCTCCTGCACCAGCCAAACCAGACAGATA
The DNA here is from genome assembly GCF_019279795.1 of Protopterus annectens. Taxonomy (NCBI): domain Eukaryota; kingdom Metazoa; phylum Chordata; order Ceratodontiformes; family Protopteridae; genus Protopterus; species Protopterus annectens. The sequence goes on along the minus strand of NC_056735.1, from coordinate 348,992,819 downwards.
CTACAGAGTCCCTGACTCACAAATTCCTGTATAAAAGCCCTGTTGCTGACCCAGAAACCATTTCCCAGGGTCCCAAAGGGGTTAACGCCTCTATTGCTAAAAATCCTGTGCCCTCTGAAAGGATTCTAGAGCACTAGACAGATGGGGAAAGAAAGTATATACCTCAGCTACTCTAGCTATGAGGGCCTTAAATTCAGTTTCACATGCTGAAATAACAATATTTGATGTCTCAGTTAAAACAAAAAAATCCTCACACATACAGAACAGCCTGATTACAAGGAAATGCAAGATTTGTTGCATGCAGCTGAACAAGTGGGAAAACATACTTTGTAATGTGGATTTGATTCATTGGAAGCTTCTTGTAGAGCAGCAGTGACAGGGTCTGTCATACGTAGGCATGCTTGGTTAAAAGAACAAACTTTACCTGATCATGTTATAGCAAAGTTATTGGATGCACCTTTACAGCAGGATGTTATATTTGGTGTAAAAGCAGAAGTTGTTTTAAAGAAAATGGAGGATAAGGCAAAACTATGCAGACGGTCAAGGATTTTTACAGGTTCAACCCCCTCGTTTCAGCAGAAATTGTCCAACCCAAAACTGGTCCTTTCCAGCTTCTGCCAGACCACAGAGGGGCAGATACAGACACCGAAGGGGCAGAGGCCAGTCACAAAGCTCTTACCAGCCTCGACAATGGGGTGCCACAACCCAAAAAGGAGGAGAAGACAGGTCTCAAACTACCAGAAGACAAACAATGACTTATCCCTCAGACTTCCAAGCAAAACCCTCTTGGCAGCTCCCTTGGGGGGGGGAACAATTGGCACATCATCACAAAAGACAAATGGGTCCTAAATATTGTATCTCAGGGATACAGATTCCACTTTCACACTGTCAAGGATAAAAGGAATGCCAAACCTGCCACCAAATCAATGGGTAGAGGCTCAAAAGCAAATTTCAGCTCTCATGGACATGAGAGCCATTCAACAGGTTCCTACACAGGAGCAAGGACAAGGATTTTACTCAAGACTGTTTCTAGATCTCCGAAAGGACAAAGCCTGGAGACCCATTGTGGACCTCTCAATTCTAAACACATACCTGGAAGTACCCAAATTCAAGATGCTAACACTACAGCAACTTCTTCCCATGCTGGGCAAGAAGGCTTGGCTAGTAACGTTGGACCTCAAGGAGGCATACCTGCATTACCCTATCAGACAAAATTGCAGAAGATACCTCCGATTTATTGCAGGTTCAACCCATTACCAATTCTCTGCACTGCCCTTTGGCTTATCTACTGCGCCCAGGGTCTTCACAAAATGCTTGACACCAGTAATTGCATACTGCAGACAAAGAGGGATTCAAATATATCCATACCTGGATGACTGCCTTATTCAAGCAGAAAACAAGGACATTCTATTAAAGCATCTGGCGTTTGTCAAAAACCTACTAAGTTGCCTAGGGTACACAGTAAACGAAAAGAAGTCAAAACTAGTGCCCTCACAAGACATAATATTCCTGGGTGCCAGCTTAAATACAACGGCCCAGATGGCTTATCTCACGCCAGACAAGCAAGGACAACTGACTCAATACTTCAAAATGATGGCAACAAAGACCCAACTCCCTGCAAGAAAAATTCTGCAGTCCTTGGGATTCATGGCATCTTGCATACTACTACCATTTGCAAAACTACATATGAGGAAATCACAATGGTATCTGAAAAGCGTATGGACTCAACACAGCCACAGCTTGGAAACAATAATTCCACTCATACCCTGCCTTCAACAGGAGTTTCTATGGTGGGCTCAGGCATGTCACCTCAACAAGGGTCAGCCTTTTACCTTACCCACAGCCAGGCAAACTATAACAACAGATGCATCGGATTATGTCTGGGGAGCGCACATGGCAGGACAGTGTATTCAGGGCAAATGGTCTGCAGACCAAAGGCATCTACATATCAATCAAAAAGAGATGCTAGCTGTACAAAATGCCCTAACAGCTTTCAAGGACCTCCTACATCCAGGACAACTCCTAATAAAGACGGACAACACCACAGTGATGTGGTACATAAACAAGCAAGGGGGCACACACTCCTACCCCCTATGCAGACAAGCAGTGACCTTGTGGAGCACAGCACTGACCTACCAAGTTCAACTACAAGCACAATTCCTGCCAGGAAAGAAAAACACATTGGCAGACGATCTAAGCAGAAACATCATAGATCCTCACGAGTGGAAACTAGATCCACAAATATTCGCAATGATAACTCAAAAATGGGGGAGCCCAGACATAGACCTGTTTGCTTCCCCCCAAAACTACCAACTACGGAAATTCTGCACAAGGACAATACCACACACTAGCTTGGAAAGTGGACGCCCTCTCATTCAGTTGGAAAACATTGGCAGTGTATGCCTTTCCTCCACTGCCTCTTCTGGCAAAGGTGCTGCTGAAAGCCAGATTAGAGAGGCCACAAATGATACTCATTGCTCCAGACTGGCCACGCCAACACTGGTATCCAATACTAAGGAACATTCCTCAAAGCCCACTATGGATTTTACCTACAATTCCTCACCTGCTCACTCAGCAAAACAATCATATTCTACACAGCCAGTTCAAGGCTTTAAATCTGGCTGCATGGCAAATTGCCTAAACATCCAGTCAACACTTCTCTCTAAAGCTGTGATGGACGTCATTCTGGAGGCCAGGAGGCCCAGCACCAGGAAAGTCTATTCAGACAAATGGAAAAGATTCTGCGCCTGGAACCAGGCTAAAGGCCAAAATCCCCTTGTACCAAATATTCCTCAGATTCTTCAATATTTAACTGAGATGTTGCACAAAGGACTTTCCTTATCTATTAAGATCCACGCCTCAGCTATTTCAGCTCAATACAACACGGATCCTCCTATATTTTCACATCCATTACTAAGACAGTTCCTCAGAGGGGCTAAGAACATAAGACCGCCCCGGAGAGCACCAACACCAACTTGGCATCTCAACTTTGTTTTGGAAAAACTTACACTACCGCCCTTTGAACCAGCTGATCTACAGTTCTTATCATGGAAAACTGCCCTGCTGCTAGCAATAACTTCAGCACGAAGAGTCTCAGAACTACAGGCCCTAATGGCAGTGGAGCCTTTCTTCATTTTTCATCAAGACAGAGTCTCTTTATGAACTAACCCTTCCTTTATGCCAAAGGTGGTATCCAGTGTGGCCCTAAACCAAACCATTCATTTGCCCATCTTTTATCCAAACCCCCAGAACAAAGGAGAAAGGCTCCTACACTCTTTGGACATTCACAGGCAATTATGTTACTACTTGGATAAAACTAAGGCTTTCAGGAAATCTGACCAGCTATTTGTATCCTATGCTGCAGGATCACAAGGAAAAGCCATCTCAAAACAGACCATTTCAAAATGGATAGGACATTGTATCCGTTTCTGCTACACACACCATGGGAAACCTGTGCCTGGTAACATCAGGCCCCATTCCACCAGGGCTACAGCAACATCAACAGCCTTCCTCAGAGGGGTACCAACCAAGGATATTTTGGAGGCTGCAACTTGGAGTTCAGTGCACACCTTCACCAAGCACTATCACTTACCTCTGTACTCTAAAACCAGAGCTGGCTTTGCCACTGCAGTTCTGCAGGGCCTACTAGCCTCACCAAACCCTGTTTAGTTCCACCACCCATCCTTAGCTTTGGGATTCAACCCAAGTGTGATGACTGCAGCAGTGTAACACGATGAACATAGTACAGTTTTGTACCTACCATAAATGTAGATGTTCGAGTGTTCACACTGCTGCAGTCCAGGTTACCCTCCCTCCATCCCCTCTGAACTAGCTGGAATTTATCTATACCGTTCTATCCTATACAACCTTTGTGGTGTATTTGCTTGTAACTGAAGGTATTGTTTTATTTTTATATATATTTTTTTTATTAGCAATATGTATTACCTACCTATTGGGGGCACCTGACATCTGGGGCAAGAAAAACTGAAGAAAATGGCGTTGGATGCATTTTATATACCCTTGGCGCACTGACGTCAGGGAAGAAGCGACAGCAACCGACGCCGGACTAAGACTTTGGAACTCTGGCCGACTGCGGGACCGCCTGACAGCAGGATAATCCAAGTGTGATGACTGCAGCAGTGTGAACACTGGAACATCTACATTTATGGTAGGTACAAAACTGTACTTTCCGAATGGTCAGGGTTCAGTCCATACTTCTGTTCCTGGAAAAGGATGATTGGATGTGCTCAGTAGATCTTCAGGACGCATACTACCACATATAAATGGACAGGTGCTCCAGAAGTTACCCATGCTTCCGGTGTGCTCCAGAAGTTACCCATGCTTCCGGTTGGGAGACAGTTTTTACTAGTGCAGAGCGCTGCCTCCAGAGTGTTCACCAAATGTGTGGCAGTAGTTGTGGCTCACCTGAGTTGACAAGGATTCCGGGTGTTTCCATACTTGAATGACTGGCTCATTTCTGCCCTGACCAGGCATTTAGTTTGCGCAAGAGACTCTGTTCTTCAACTTTGTTCGGAACTAGGCATAACCATAAATCATCAAAAATCTCATCTGGAACCCACTCAAACAATAGAGTTCGTAGGAGTCCTGCAGGACACAACCCAGATGATTGCCAAACTACCCCCATCTGAAGTAGTTGACTTTTGTTCATCAACCTGTGGGTATCTGATCCGAATCGGATCCGAGCCGGCAGCTTTATTCAGCTAAGATCCGAGCTCCAAGCTCCTCCCCCTTACCCATAACCCCCTGCCATCCTTCTCTGTCCTCAGATCTCGTTTGCCGCCGCTTATTCAGGCACCTAGAACGAGTTCCAGGCGTAGAGTTTCATGAGTTTTTGAAGAAAATTACCTCTTTTTTTCCCTACTTTTTCAGTTTAATTGTTAAATGAGTGAGTGTTGTGCCCTTTTGTAGTTAATTTAGCTAGTTTTGTTGGTAAAATTTATATTTTTTTTAGTTAGTTTAGTCTTCCCCCTTCCCGTATGTGTGGGAAGGTGTGTTTGGGTTGGGCCTTTTTTCTACTATGGCCGAGGCCCCTAAAACCTTCTTTTCTAAATGCACAGAGTGTGGCCATAAGCTATCCCCAGTGGATGGCCACACTCTGTGTGTTATTTGCCTTGGTGTTGACCATCTTTCTTCAGGCTGCACAATTTGTGCAGCCTTCAACCCCAGGGCTTTGAGGGATAGGAGGTCGAAGTTGATTCTGGTGGGACTTCTGCCCCCAGTCTCGGCTTCGTCCTCTTCTCCCTCGGTGGCACAGGCGACTACCGCACCGGTCCCGCCTTCTATCCCTGTTCCCCTGGCCAGGACTTACCCTCCCACTGAGGCCCAGGAGGAGAGGGGAATCTAGGAGGGAGAGAAGAAAGGACAAGCACCACAAGTGGCGGGCCGAAGCTTCCTCTTCGGCTCCGCCAGCGAAGCAGCTAGTCTCTCCTAGGGCCTCCGGGCCTTCTCCTTCCCGGCTCCGTTCACCCCACTTTTCACCGGGGCCAGAGGAGGAGGAGACCTGGTCGACTTCGAGGTCGTCGAGGTGTCACTCCAGGCCTGCCTCGGTGGCCTCGTCTAGATCAACACGAAGTTTGTCAGATGCAGATATGGACCGGATGATGCGTAGGTTTCTCCAGGCCCAACTGCAGATGGGAGTAATCCTGCCCCCCCCCTCTGGGGGGGAGCTCGACCCCCTTTTTTGCCCCGATTGCTCCTTCTCCGACCCACTTCCGGGTTCGGAGCCATCGGATCCAGGCAGCATCGAAACCGGGGGAGGCTCGGCACCGATAGTACATCCTTCTTCGGCTCCGACTGCACCCTCGAGCTTGTCTGGTCCCTTTTCTGATCTGAGCTCTCGGAGCCATGAGCTGAGCTTCGGATCCGGAGGTGTCAGTGTGTCTTCGGCTCCGTCTTGGTCGGAGCATACTGGCCCTTCGGATCCGATTGCATCGGCGCCGGCTGCGGTCCGCACCCCGGATCTGAGGGGGCTGCTCTCGGAGCTTAGAGAGATCAGTTCTCCTTCAGCGTTCAATGTTGTGGAGAGGGTCTTGTCGAGGGACTCGAGGCCCCAGGCTCCTGCTGTGGTTCCACCCATCACTCCCTCTCAGACGAGCCTACCTTCCATCACCCGGCCCCAGGGACAGCCTGCGCCTATGTCCCAGATGGTTCCCTTAGAGGAACAGGATGTGGTTGGTGAGGCATCCTCGGACAGCACCCCTGAGGAGGTTCCTCACAAACGTAAGTGCAAGAGGAGGCACTTGGACTCACCCGAGTCCCTGACAGAGGACACAGACTTAGTGGAAGGGGAAGGTTCCCCAAGGTCACCCCCCGAGGACGTCTCCTTCGGAGACATTATGGAAATGCTTCGTATTAGAGGGGGGTGGTCAGCCCAAAAGCCTTCCTCCATTGAGTCTGTGTTTCTGGAGGCGTTTGATGCAGGCCCATCTACCTCTTGGGTGTCCCCTCCCGCCGATCCCCTGGTAGATCTGATCACTACCAGGGCATGGAAGGAACCGGACACTGTGGAGCCCATACCAAAGAGACCAGACAAAATTCTCAGTCCACCCACAGATAGGACGGTTTGGAGCAAGGGTGCTCCAGTAGATGCCATGTTGGTGGCGGCTGCCACCAAGAAGGAACTGGCCCAGGAGAGTTCCTCGGTTCATCCTCCCGACAAGGAGTCTCGGACGATGGACCGCATAGGGAAGCGGATGTTTGCTTCAGCCACCTTCTCGGTAAGGTCGCTGAACTACATGGCACATGTCATATGACTCCAGCGGGATCTCATCAAAGAATACACAGGGTCACCCCCAGAGTCCATGTCGGCTGAGGATAAGAAAATATTCTCAGCCCGAATGGCCACTCTTAAGTCCATTTCGAACACTTCTATGCGACTTCTTTCCCATGCCACGGAAGGAGCCGCTAGAGCTAGCGGAGTGGGCATTGTCTTACGGTGACATGCTTGGCTCTGTCTCTGCGACTTTGCGGAACCCTTCAAGGCGTCCTTCGCAAATGCCCCTTTTGACGGTTCTTCGCTGTTTGGCAAGACTGTCCGCGACAGGCTGGTCCAGAGCGAGAAAGACGGGAAGACGTCTGCCGTCGGGATCCGCTTCTCTGCTCCCCAGAGGTCCTTCTCCAGGAACCAAAGGGGACAAAAGAAGATGTGGTTCCGGAAATCTCAACAGTCCCGTTTTGCTCCGGACCCCTCGTCCTTCAGAGGCAGAGGAGGACAGGGTGGACGCCGGCCTAGAGGCAGAGGGGGACCGAAGAATTTCGGGTCGAGAGAACCTTTTTCGGATCGGCCCGCGCAGCAACCCTGAGGGGTTACCCGACTGCTTCACTCTGGAGGCAGTCGGGGGGTACTTCTCGAGGCACCTAGCAGCTTGGGAGTCCATTACAACAGATCACTGGGTGCTTCGAATCATATCCAGAGGTTACACTATCCCTTTTCTGAATCTCCCTCTCAGACCCCGGAGCCTCCTTGATGTCCCACCCAATCAAAGGGAGGCAGCAGCTGCAGAAATAAAGCAGCTGCTAGAATAAAGAGCAATCCAGCCCGTCCCCCAAGACCAGTCCGGATCAGGCTTCTACTCCAGGTTCTTTTTGGTGCCAAAAAAGATGGGGGACTTAAGACCAATACTCGACCTGTCCTTTCTGAACCTGTCAATTGCCAAAGAAAAGTTCCGGATAGTCACCATTCAATCCATTCTCCCACTCCTACAGGAGAATGACTGGATGTGCTCTATAGACCTCAAGGATGCATACTACCACATATTGATGGACAGACGATCCAGAAGGTTTCTCCGCTTCCGTCTGGGAGCCAGTCACTATCAGTTCAGGGTCCTTCCCTTTGGTCTCACCACAGCACCCAGGGTGTTCACCAAAGTAATGGCAGTTGTAGCGGCCCACCTGAGGCTTCAGGGAATACAGGTCTTTCCGTACCTAGACGACTGGCTCCTGACCGCCCCTACCAGGCATCTACTCTGTTCAGCCAGGAATTTCTTCCTTCACTTGGCCTCTCATCTTGGAATTTCAATCAATCTCAAGAAATCCTCTCTTCAACCAACTCAGACCTTAGATTTCATAGGGGCCAGGCTAGATACAAACCTGTTGAGGGCCTTCCTAACTCCGGACAGGATTCGAACTTTGACATTCCACGTGATGGCCCTCCTACAATCCCCGGCTCCCCCAGCGGAATTGGTCCTGAGGGCACTAGGTTCCATGGCGGCTGCCATCAATCTGCCACCACTCGCTCGTCTGAACATATGAGGGTCCTGCAATGAACCTTACAGGTCCAATGGTCCATCCTGCAACATCCGCTAAGTACGGCTATCTCCCTCAGCAAGGTTTGCAGGAGGTCCCTACTCTGGTGGATCCAAGCCTCGGATCTCTGGGAAGGGCGCCCTTTTTCTATGACTCCACCCCAAGCCACGGTGACCACGGACGCTTCTCACCTCGGGTGGGGAGGGCACTGCATGGGCAGAACCGTTCAAGGCACGTGGACACACTCAGAGACCTTGTTGCACATCAGTGTCCTAGAGATAAGGGCGGTGCTGTTAGCATTGCAAGCACTCCAGGCCCTTCTTCCCTTAGGGACAATTGCGATTCAGTCAGACAACATGTCAGTAGTCTGGTATATCAACAAACGGGGGAACCAGATCCTATCCGCAGTGTTGAGAGGCCATGAGAGTTTGGGAATGGGCGATCACCACCAACCGCTTTCTCATAGCAGTGCACATTCCGGGTCGGTCCAACATTTTGGCAGACAAGCTGAGTCGAACCATCCTCTCGCCTTACGAGTGGTCTCTGAACCAGAAAGTAGCGAAGCAGATCTTCCTCAAGTGGGGTCAACCTTGCTGCGATCTTTTCGCGTCGCCTTCGAACGCAAAGTGCAGCGAGTACTTCGCTCTATTTCCCCCACCAGTGGAATCCCCCAGAGACGCTCTAGTCCATGTTTGGCCATCCGGTCTATGCTTATCCACCTCTTCCCTTGATGGCAAAATTCTTGCAGAAAGCTCGTCAGTTGGGGAGCAGAGTGATCCTCATAGCCCCATTCTGGCCTCGTCAAACGTGGTTCCCTTGTCTATGGTCTCATCTGGTCAATCCTCCATGGATTTTGGATCCCACTCCATATCTCATTTCTCACCCCCTGGAGTTGACAACTCCAAACCTGGACAATCTCAAGCTCACAGCTTGGTTGATCCAGTTCCAGTCATAGCTAGGACTCCCGGCATCTCCTCCTCCGTTAAAGCTGTTTTAGTAGCCGCTCATAAACCTTCTACCAGAAAGGTCTATAAGAGCAAATGGAAACCTTTTTCGATCTGGGCGCAACACAGACATATGGATCCCTTTACAGCCCCAATACCAGCTGTGTTAGAGTTTTTGTCACACTTATTTGATCAAAGTGCCAGCTCCTCCGTCAAAGTCCGGTTAGCAGCAATTTCACATTTTCATGTGGGAAGTGATCTTGGTTCATTAGCTTCTTCCAAGATCTGCAAAACTTTCATAAAAGGTACTTTCCTGTTAAGGCCTCCTGTGAAGGATGCAGTTCCTCTGTGGGATTTAACCCTTGTTCTTCAGGCTCTTACTGGCCCCCCCTTTGAACCTGCAGCTTCGGTGGATCTTAAATTCTTAGCTTGGAAGACTGCCTTTCTCATTGCCGTCACTTTGGCTAGAAGGGTTTCAGAGCTTCAAGCCCTTTGTGCCAAACCTCCATATCTGGTCTTCCATAAAGATTGTTTCCCTCGGGACCAACCCCTCCTTCTTACCTAAAGTCGCCTCTGAGTCCAACATTAATCAGTCTATCAATTTACCAGTGTTTTTCCCGAATTATCAAAACAAAGGTAAATACAAATTACACTCTTTGGATGTGCACAGACAATTGAGGTTCTATTTACACAGGACGGCTGATCATAGGAAATCTGAACAACTCTTTGTATCCTTTGCTAAACCCTTTCTGGGTAAACCTGTGTCAAAAGTTACATTGTCGAGATGGATTTCACAATGTATACTTCTTGCATATAAGAGTTCTGGCTGACCAGAACCTGTTGCAATTCATGCCCATTCTACTCTATCGATTTCCACTTCTACTGCTTTTTGGTCAAGGGTGTCTTTGGATGACATTTGTTCAGCAGCCACTTGGGCTTCATCCCATACTTTTATTACCCATTACAAGCTGGATATAATTTCCAGAGGGAGGACATCCGTTGGCTCTGCAGTGCTCCGGAATATTCTTCCATGAGGACCTCCCAAGTTTTTAGGTAGCTGGGGACTCTGTCCCACAGGTTGATGAACAAATGAAGTTAACTACTTAAGATAAAGACGTTATGTACTTACTATAACGTTCCATCTGAGTAGGTAACTTCATTTGTCAGCAACCAACCCCCCCTCCGTCCCCCTAACCTGTAGTTCGTCCCTTTTTAGGACCTTTGTGATGTTCATCGTGCATACAGCTGCAGTCATAACAGATGGGTTCTCCTGCCGTCAGGCGGGTCCTCGGTCGGCCGAATTCCAAAGTCTAGGTCCGGCGTCGGTTGTCGTCGCTTCTTCCCTGACGTCAGTGCGACAGGGGTATAAAAGAACCAGCCGACGCCATTTTCTTCAGTCTTTTTTGCCGCGCGGTGCCCGAAGCTGAAGCAGTTCGCAAGTGCCTGTCGGCCAGCTCTTGAGATTACAAAAAATTTGGAACTGAAGTCTTCTTAAAAGCTAAGTACCCCGTTGGGGAAACTTTTCTTGCCTCAGACCGATGTCAGACAAAGTTAATAATTGTATTTCTTGTGGGAAGCAAATACCGCATAAGGATTTCCATTCCCTCTGTATACCTTGTTTAGGCCCAGACCACGACGTCTCGGTCTGTCGCTTTTGTGCTACATTCAACAAACACACTATTAAGCGTCGGGCGGAGTTCGCCCAGCATTATTTTGGGAAAGCATTTAACTATACTATGTCGTCGGATACTCCGACTCCGGTTTTGTCTAAAAAAACGCAAAGACAAGGACCGACACTCTAGGACCGCGGCCTCTACCGACACCACACCAAAGCCGACTACACGTGGTCCGGTTCTCAGCGAGGCGCCTACGCAGCCCCTGATTACCGACGACATCTTTGGCGGTGTCTCCTGTACCCGAGGTCGCAGGCTCCTCGGCCCACACCCTGACTACAGATACCGAAGCCACACTTGGCATTGAAACACAGAATGTGGACAGGTCCACCTCCACTCAAGGTGTCTTCAGACCTTCCTCTTCTTTCTCCATCAAGGCTTTCACCAAGTCTAAAGCTACCATGCACCCTAAGAGACCAGCTACACAGGGCCCATCTCCAGGCCCCATGCCTAAGACACAGATGCTTAAAATGGCTGAGGATTTAATTACTCTAATCAGAGGTTCTCAGCCACCTCCGGACAAAAGACCCAGAGTGGAGGAAGATTCCCCCTCTTCTGATCAGGGCTCCATTATTTCAGAGCACTCTGATTATCAGGAACAGTCTTACTCTCCTTTTGAAGACTCTGATGCAGAGGAATCTATTCCTTCTGTATCCCCCCCTGAGGATTACTCATTTGGTGAAACTCTGCATACCTTAAGGGAACACTTCCACTGGGAAGGCCAGGATTATTCAGATTCCAAGAAAAGGCTCAGGGAATTTCTTTTGTTACCCCAGCACAGGCCTCTGGCTATACCTTCTGTCCTGGACATCCTAGATGATGTTTACTTGGAGGCCTGCCTTAACCCGGACTCTCTCCCTCCAGCTCCAGTTAAGCCTGACAGGTACTACAGGGTTCCTGACTCACACCAATTTCTATACAAAAGCCATTCTGCTGACCTAGAAACCATCTCACAGGGGCCCAAGGGAGTTAAGGCCTCCATTACCAAAAACCCATTGCCTTCCGAGAGAGATTCCAGATCCTTAGAAAGGTGGGGAAAAAAGGTATATACCTCGGCTACCTTATCCATGAGGGCCTTAAACTGTCAGTTTCATATGCTAAAATACCAACAGTTTCTGTTATCTCAATTGAAAAGTAAAATGTCACAACCTGAACAACCAGACATGAAGGAGTTGCAGGATTTGATGCATAGTGCAGAACAAGTGGGTAAACATACCTTACAATGTGGTTTTGATGCTCTAGAGGCCTCATGTAGAGCTGCTGTTACAGGCTCAGTTATACGTGTAGGCATGCCTGGCTCAAGGAACAAGCCTTGCCTGATCATGTCAAAGCTAAATTATTAGACGCCCCTCTTCAAAAGGATGTACTATTTGGGGCAAATGCTGAGGAAGTATTACGGAAAATGGAGGAAAAGGCTAAATCAATGCAAACTGTGAAAGAATTTCTGCAGGTTCAACCCCCACGTTTTAGTAGAAATTGGCCTTCCAAAAACTGGTCCTTTCCTGCCACAGACAGACCCCAAAGAGGCAGATACAGGCGCCCGAGGGGCAGAGGGCAAACACAAGGCTCGTACAGAGGCAGACAATGGCAAGCTCCTACACAAAGAGGTGGTGAGGACAACTCGCAATCTTTCAGAAAGCAAAACCAAATGACTTTCCCCTTTGCATGCCAACCAGGTCTCAAATGGCAGCTCCCTTAGGAGGAAAGCTGGCACTATTCTCAAAAAATTGGCATATTGTCACAAAGGACAAATGGATCCTGAACATTATAAACAGAGGCTACAAATTCCATTTTCATACCCTTCCAAAAATGAAAGGCATGCCAAACCTGCCACACAATCAAAGGGCAGAGGCACAAAAACAAATTTCAGATCTTATAAACATGAAAGCAATTCAAGAGGTACCTACGCACAAACAAGGTCAAGGATTTTATTCCAGGCTATTTCTGGTGCCAAGGAAGGGCAAAGATTGGAGACCTATTTTGGATCTTTCCATCCTAAACACATTCCTACTCGTACCAAAATTCAAGATGCTCACTCTACAGCAACTTCTCCCCATGCTGGGCAAGGAGTCTTGGCTGGTAACATTGGACCTCAAGGAGGCATACCTGCATGTCCCAATCAGACAAAATTGCAGAAGATACCTCAGATTTCTTGCAGGTTCAACACATTATCAATTCTCTGCATTGCCCTTTGGTTTATCTACTGCACCCAGAGTATTCACGAAATGCCTGGCATCAGTAATTGCCTACTGCAGACTTCAAGGGATACAAATATACCCTTATTTGGACGACTGCCTGATCCAAGCGGACAGCAAGCACATTCTTCTGAAACATCTGGCTTATGTAATAATGTTATTAAACTCTCTAGGATACACAGTCAACAAAGAGAAATCAAGACTAATACCCTCTCGGAAGATAATTTTCCTGGGTGCCAATTTGGACACAAACACCCAGATGGCCTACCTCACGCCAGAGAAACTGGGGCAACTAATTCAATATTTCAGAACACTGGCAAATTGCACCAGGCTGACTGCAAGGAAAATCCTGCAGACTCTGGGATTCATGGCATCTTGCATCTTACTAATCCCATGTGCAAAGCTGCATATGAGAACTACAATGGTACCTAAAAAACATATGGTCTCAACACAGCCACAGTTTGGAAACAATAATACCACTAATTCCATGTCTGCAAAAGGAATTTCTGTGGTGGGCTCAAGCATGCCAAACAAACACAGGTCTTCCATTCAGCAGGCCTCAAGCAGATCAAGTCATCACAACAGACGCCTCGGACTACGCCTGGGGGGCGCACATGATAGACCGGTGCATTCAGGGCAAATGGACCCAAAAAGAAAAGCACCTTCACATCAATCAAAAAGAAATGCTAGCAGTGATAAATGCTATTACAGCCTTCAAGGACCTTCTACAACCAGGTCAGCTATTGATAAGAACAGACAACACCACTGTTATGTGGTACATAAACAAGCAGGGAGGAACACATTCTTATCCCCTATGCAGACTGGCCATGTCACTTTGGAACATGGCCATGGACTTACAAATGGAACTACAAGCACAGTACTTGCCAGGCAAGGAAAACACGCTGGCAGACAACCTAAGCAGGAATATGACAGATCCACACGAATGGAAGTTGCATCCAAAAGTTTTTACAGAAATAATCCAAGAATGTGGAAGGCCAGACATAGATCTCTTTGCCTCCCACAGAAATCATCAATTGACAAAATTCTGCTCAAGGATCTTCCATACAGAGGCCTGGAGAGTGGACGCTCTCTCTTTCAGTTGGACATCAATGACAGTTTATGCCTTCCCACCTCTTCCTCTGCTGCCCAAAGTCCTATTGAAGACCAGAGCAGACAGACCAAAGATGATCCTCATTGCTCCGGACTGGCCAAGGCAACACTGGTACCCACTACTAAGGAGCCTGACGCATTCCCCACCATGGACCCTGCCTCTAATCCCTCTTCTTCTGACTCAGCACAGCTTCAAAACTCTTCACAGTCAGCTGAAGACACTCAACCTAGCCGCATGGAAGATTCCTTAGCATCACAGCAGGCCCTGCTCTCCAAGGAGGTGCAGGATGTCATTTTGGAGGCCAGAAGGCCATCAACTAGAAAATCTTACTCTGCAAAATGGAAACGTTTTTGTGTTTGGAATGAGAAAAAGGGCCAGTGCCCTGGAAAACTGAATTTACCTCAAATACTACAATATTTGGCCGAGCTGCTAAGCAGTGGACTTTCGTTCTCCTCCATCAAAATCCATGCCTCAGCCATTTCTGCAGAATACAACACTGATCCACCTTTATTCTCTCACCCTCTATTAAGACAGTTCCTCAGAGGGGCTAAGAATTTAAGACCTCCAAGAAAACAACCAATACCTGCTTGGGATCTTAATTTCATTCTGGAAAAACTGACTTTGCCCCTTTTGAACCAGCTGTCTCATCAGATTTACAATATTTGTCCTGGAAAACAGCTTTCCTTCTGGCTATCACTTCAGCTCGTAGAGTTTCAGAACTACAGGCTCTTATGGCTGTCCAGCCTTTCATCATCTTCCATCAGGACAGAGTTTCATTACGTACCAACCCGTCCTTTATGCCTAAAGTGGTATCCAGGGTAGCTTTAAATCAGGCCATACATTTACCTACTTTTTATCCTAATCCTCAAAACAAAGGGGAGAGATTACTGCATTCCTTGGACATCCACAGACAACTGCGTTATTATTTGGACAGAACAAAGCCTTTCAGAAAATCAGAACAGCTTTTTGTGGCCTATGCGGTAGGAGCTCAAGGAAAGTCAATATCCAAACAGACAATCTCAAAATGGATAGCCCACTGCATACGCTTTTGCTATTCCTTTCATGGCAAAACTGTACCTACAGGCATTACAACTCATTCCACCAGGGCCACAGCCACCTCTGCACCCTTCCTCAGAGGAGTTCCTACCAAGGATATTTTAGAAGCAGCCACTTGGAGTTCTGTGCATACCTTCTCTAAGCACTACAACCTACCATTATACTCCAAGTCTAGAGCAGGCTTTGCCACTGCAGTCTTGCAGGGCATTTTGGCTCCTCCTAGCTCCACCTAGTGCCTACCACCCCTTTCTTAGCTTTGGGATTTTACCCATCTGTTATGACTGCAGCTGTATGCACGATGAACATAGTACAGTTTTGTACCTACCATAAATGTAGATGTTCGAGTGCTAATACAGCTGCAGTCCAGGTTTCCCTCCCACCTTCCCCTCTAGGGGTATTCTTTTATGGTGTATTTGCTTGCGACTACTGTTTTTTGATTATATTGCATTGCATTATTACATTATTTTTATGTATTGCCTTCCTTCTGGGGGCACCTGACATCTGGGGCAAGAAAGACTGAAGAAAATGGCGTCGGCTGGTTCTTTTATACCCCTGTCGCACTGACGTCAGGGAAGAAGCGACGACAACCGACGCCGGACCTAGACTTTGGAATTCGGCCGACCGAGGACCCGCCTGATGGCAGGAGAACCCATCTGTTATGACTGCAGCTGCATTAGCACTCGAACATCTACATTTATGGTAGGTACAAAACTGTACTTTCTGTATACCAGATGTCATCAGGCTAGGATGTTTAGTTGATCCTTGATTGTAGTAGTCTATAATGCTAAGCAAACTCGATCTGAGGACAGAGAAGGATGGCAGGGGGTTATGGGTAAGGGGGGAGGAGCTTGGAGCTCGGATCTTAGCTGAATAAAGCTGCCGGCTCGGATCCGATTCGGATCCAATACCCACAGGTTGCTGACAAATGAAGTTACCTACTCAGATGGAACGCTATGGTAAGTACATAACTTCTTTTTCCAGAGTATTAATCAAAAGGCAGACTGCAAGATTAATCAGAAGTAAAAAAAAAATAGCAGCTTGTCGCATTCTACAGACCTTGGGCTCTATGGCCGCTGCAGTTGAATTATTTCCACTGGCCAGGTTTCACATGCATATTTTGCAATGGCTTCTAGCCTGTCAATGGTCAATAATTCATTGCCCAGTGTCTCATCAGATCCTCATAACTGACATATGCTAAAAGGATCTCTCATGGTGGATTCAGTCACAACAGGTGACACAGGGTTGACCATTTGTTCTCCCTCATCCACAGGCCATGGTGACGATGGATGCTTCCCAGATTGGGGGGGGGGGGGCATTATCTGAGAAAGACTGTCCAAGTTACCTGGTCTGCATACAAGGACAAGCTCACAAATGTCCTAAAGATGCTGTTAGCATTGCAGGCATTTCAGTCTGCCTTTCCTCTAGGAACATAGCGATTCATGTCAGTAGTATGGTACATAAGCAAGCAAGGAGGAACCAAATCATACCTTCTCTGTCGGGAAGCGCTGAGTGTGTGGCAATGGGTGATCTCATCCAACCGCTTTCTGATAGCAATACGTATTCCAGGGAAATCCATTGTCATAGCGGACAAGCTGAGCAGAGCTATTCTCATTTCACACGAGTGGTCCCTCAACCAGAGTGTTGCGGAGAATATTTTCCGCATATGAGGCCAGCCTTGCTGCGATCTTTTTGCTTCTGCCCTAAACAACAAATGCAGCAACTACTTCGCCCCGATTCCTCCACAGGAACAAACCTGGAGGGATGCTCTGATATGAGATTGGCTCCCCGGGCTTCTATATGCCTTTCCCCCATTCTGTTGATCCCCAAGTTTCTTCAGAAAGCCGGAAGGTTGAAGAGGACAACAATACTGGCCCCAGCAAATCTGGTTTCCCTTTCTTTGGCCTTGTCTGCAGAAGGATCCCTGAACTCTGGATCCCTTTCCAGACCTGTTATCACATCTGACAGGAAGGACTAATCCCAACCTTCATAATCTCAAGCTGACACCTTGGTTCCTCCACTTCCATTTATCACCAGACAACTTGTGCTGTCCTCCCTGGTCCATCATATTTTGATGTCCTCCCATAAGCTGTCTGCTAAAAAGCTATATAGGAGTAAATGGAAGAGGTTTGCACTCTGGGCACAAAAACACAATATGGAACCCATCACGGCTCCCGTTCATTTCATTCTGAAATTTGTAGGCCACCTTTTCAATAATGAAGCAGCGGCGTCTACTATTAAGGTGCAGTTAGCAGCCATTTTGAATTTTTATGCTGGATTTAATAACTTGTCCTTGAATTCCCAGAAACTTTGCAAAGCCCTCTTAATAGGGACCATGTTGTTAAAACCTCCATAAAGGGACCCTTCTCCCCCTTGGGATTTAAATCTGGTTATGCGTCTGATTACTCAAACCTCCCCCTTCGAGCCTTGAGCAACTTGTGATGTTAAGTGTCTTTCTTGGAAGACTTTGTTCTTGGTAGCTATTACATCAGTGAAATGGATTACTAGAACTTCAGGTGCTGTCTTCTCAGTCTCCGTATTTGGTTTTTCATAAAGACAGAGTCTGTTTGCGTACCAACCCTTCTTTCTTTCCCAAAGTTGTTTCTGAAACAAATACTAATCAAACTGTATATTTGCCAGTTTTCTTCCCTAAGTTTAGTAATAAGGGCGAATATGTTATGCATCTGTTGGATGGTCATAGACAGTAACGTTTCTACTTGCATAGAACCAGAGTTTCGGAGAGCAAAACAACTGTTCATTGCATTTGCTGGACCTAGGAAAGCCCTTCCAGTTGTATTTCCTTTATTTACACTTCGAAAGGCATGAAGCCTGTTAAGTCCATTCAGGCTCATTCCACCAGAACAATGGCTACTTCTGCCGTCTTCCAGACTAGTGCTTCCTTGGATGATATTTGCACAGCTGCCACTTGTGCCAACCATCATACCTTATCACTCATTACAAATTGGGTTTGGCTCCAGGGGTAGGGCTTCCTTTGGCATGATAGTTCTAAGAAACATTCTCCTGTGAGTCCTCTCTGGATAAAGGTAGCTGGGGGGCTGTGTCCCATATGTGAGGAGGAGATGAAAAATTGAAAATATCAGATGAAGAAGTTATGTACTCACCATAACATTCCATCTTTATTGTCAATTTTTCATCTCTCTTCACAACCCCACCCTCCAACCCCCATCCTTTGATTCCTGGTGGAACAGGAAGATGATTTCTAGGGTTAGAATAAATTTCATTAGAAACCAGAAATCGCTTCAGTTAAGGCTCTCGTGTGTTAACCTTTCTCTCCCTACTAATATAATTATAGGAAACATAGGACAGGTGCATTGTGGGTAAGGGGGAGGTACCCAAGAGCTTTTTGGTTGCCACGAGCTTGCTAATTGCTGAGTCGGACCCGAGGATCCAAACCCACATGTGAGGAGAGATGAAAAATTGACAATACTGATGGAATGTTACGGTGAGGACATAATTTCTGTTTTCTTTGTCATGGGACAGGATTCACATGCACTGAAATATTACTAGTACCATACAATACCTTTGTCCATTTTGGAGTTGTATTCTATACAGCCAGTGGAGAAATTGTGTATTAACAAAGCAGTAAGTTAATGAATATTGACTCGCAAGTAGAGTGTGGTAAGATCTAGTGAGCTGATGTAAATTTATGGAAGTTACACATTAACACTTTTTCCCAGTATATAAATGTCTCATAACTGCACAAATTTGATCATTGTCCATTATTATTTTTTAAGATGAGAATATGATACTACAGTTCTATATTTAACTTTGAGGCCCTGATAATTAACTTATATTTATATTTCTGAACACAGTTTGTTACAGATTAATGAAAGTTGTAATCTTGTGAAATAGTTATGGCAATACATATGTGGACTTTTTCATGTTTATAATAATCTTTCATTTTCTTTCTAGACCTCGGAACTGGATGCTCCTTTCAGATGTTATCAAAAGACTTAAAATTTCGGCTCGCACATTTCGTTTCAAGTTTCCTCATCTTGAAGTTGTTACCATTGCAGAAGCTGACTTCTACAAGCAGGTCTCCTCAAGTCAGTTATTTTTCAACCCAAGGGACCTTGAATCTTTCAATGCAGAAAGCAAAGACTTGCTAGACCTCGTTGAATTCTCAACTGAACTACAGATTCTTCTCGGGTCATCACTGGTGTGGCTTCATCCAGATGGTTATGTTAACTCCCATGATGACTGGTGAAGTTATGTTGTAATATAGTTACTGTACATAATGTTTTATAAAGTTATTCATACTTATGTATATGTGTTTCAGTGAATTGTGTATAAAAAGGACACTAGTAAAAGAATAATGTAAATAAGATTAATAAAGCCCTTACAAGTTGAAGAATATATTCCAGTTCAGAAAAGCTTTTAAAGGGCCTTTTTTTATTTAAATCTGTTAAATTGTTATATGACCGTTTTTATTTGTAAATATATTTTTGCTTTTGGATAACTGAATTTTCACTTTAAAACACTTTTTGTAAAACCACATGGACTTGATTTCATTAAAAAGCACTGATTATAAAACACTCACTCAAGAGTGAGATGATCAAACTCGCAAGGTGTAAGATTTGGGAGACGTCATGAGGCACTTCATGGTATGTTTTGTTTACAGACTTGCCTGCTTTAGTCAGGTAAAGGTGGTTGGACATGCTTCAACAGTTTTGTAGTATAAGTTAAAGCTTATCTGTACACATCAGATTACCTCCACAATGTTGTTTTCTAAGACTCTCTAAAAATTAATTTTCTCATATCCAACAGGATTGTTTATACCTACGTAAATGCTTTAGTTTTATGCTCTTATTTAAAAAAAAAATAAATTTGAAATATTTTTTTCTGTACTATGTAAGATATTAAAATGTAAAAGTATGTATATTAAAATATCTAGAAGCTGCTCAAAGCTGTATATATATATATATATATATATATATATAAAACTATTGAAACTAAGTTTTTTAATTGTGTGCGTACTGTTTGAAATTTGTGTTTTAACTTTGTAAAGGCCTTTGTATTTATATTTTACAAAATATTTCTTAAAAAAGGCAATAAAAGCTGTTAATATTGAAACTCAGTACAGTGTTGCACAAAAATTAGTACCCTGACTGTTTATTACACTGTTTGCAGCCTTCTTTTGAAAGTGTCATACCAAATACATTGTGAGAATGTGCTGATACACCTTTTGCTTTTCTGTCTGTTTTGCATACATCAGTTTAAGGTTTTACAATTTGTAGATCATACTGGAAAGAGGGTGCATGGTGTTCTAAGAATTCTGTAACCTATGGATTTTTTTTAAGTAAAAAACAAAATATTGATGCCCTTCTCCTTAGCCATTCAGAAGATCCACAGGTCCAGTTTAGTAACTTGTAACTCTGTTGTGCACAAAACAGGTATATTCCTCACTTGACTTTGTAAGGAGCTTGTGGTAATGTAATGCTTGACTGAGGACCTAAATTGGAGTTGTTCAAGTTGGTTAAAAAGGATTATGGCTGATTATAACATGACTCCAGCTGAGCATATATACCACTACAAGGTCCAGTATTACTTCAGAGACCAACATAGGCCTGATTTTCAGTGTAGACAATTTTAATATTGACTCCAAATTTGAAAGGTAAGTTACTCTCCCTTAATTTAGTACACCAAAATGTCTGAATTCACATGATTGACTAAGGGGAATAATAGTTTAAAAGAGGTGGTGGTGGTAAATAAATTTTTTTGAAAGACAAAAGATCCTGTGTTTGAATTTTGTCAAGGTTTTGCATCCAGAAATGTTTGCGCTCATCACTTATACCTAGTTGTCTTTCATGTCTTGTACAGGATTTGTTTTTGCTGTCAGCATGCTGTTATGCTTCACACTTTGAAAAAGTAGCCTAGAATGCCATTTTGTTTTGCTTACTCATACTATTCGCCCAGCTACTTGACACGCGTATGGTGGTGTGCCTGCAGTATAGTGACTTATTAGGGTGTGAAATTGTAGCTGAGACAATATACCTTTTCCAGTGTGAATGACCAGACAGAGGTAACTTGGCTCGTAAAGAATAATTTTATTAAATCCACATACAAACATACACACAAAACTAACTCTCGCTGTCTCTCTCTCTCTCTCTCTCTCTATCTATATATATATATATATATCTCACGTATACGATTAGTAACGATGAACTGCACTACCTTGACGTAACCTTATACAAGGACTGAGTTAACAATGTATTTCAATCTAAATTATACAGGAAACCAACGTTTTCCAATACATATTTACATTTTCAGAGTGGACACCCCTTTTACCAGAAAAAGGGTATTGTCAAAGGACAGTTTATAAGAGCTTCTAGAATGTCCAGCACTTTACATGATTTTTTAGAAGAGATTGATTTTTTAAAATCCCTATTTTTTGAGAGAGGATATCCTTTAACACTCTTAACTACCCTGGCCCAACAAGTTATGGACAGTAGGGAAACATGCTACCCCCCTCTTTTGGGTACTGAGGTGACTGTTCACCACACTGACATCAAAAAGCTTGATCATGTTCATGGCAGTTTTATTTATACTTACTGTCTCAATTCCTCTGAAGTTGAAGAAATTTTCCACAGACATTGGCCAGTTCTTTCACTTCATGATGAATTGAAAAATATAATACCACCACATCCGAAGTTTATTAGAAAGAGGAATACTAACCTCAAAGAAATTTTTGAAGGGAATCACCTTACCGGAACAAGTACACAGTTGTCCAAAGCGGGCACTTTTAAATATGGTGCCTGCAAACAATGCAACACTATCTTTGATACCCCAAGTGTATACATTGTTTCTAGGAACTTTCTGTTTAAGCCCAAAGTTTTCACAAACTGTGGCAGTAAAGGGGTGGTATATTTAGGACTCTGTACCACCTGCACTAGTTTCTACATTGGCAAAACAGAAAGGCCTTTTAGGAGGAGAATCTACGAGCATTTGTATGACATCTCTAAACAAAAAGAATCAAATGCTTTGTATAAGCATTCTCTTGTCTGCAACAACTTTAAATTTAAATTCTTAGTTTTGGAACAAGTACTTCCTGACGCCAGGGGTGGTGACTGGGAAACAAGTCTAGAATATAGAGAGCTCTTCTGGCAACTCAGGTTGGAGGCAAGTAGAGCCCCGGGTTTAAATGAGAGTGTTAATATCAGTAGTGTTCTAAAAATTAGAAGAGCACGTCTATAGGTTTACATGTAAATATATTGTGCAAGGCAGATTATTGATTGTTGCATGGGTCTACTGTTGCAATATGATTTTTTAATAGCAATAGTATCTATGCTAGTAAGGTTTTTCAAATCCTTATCAGGTTTCTACTTCTAAATAAATGCATTTTAACAGACATATCAAATATATTAAAAATACTTTAAACATATTAAAAAATATAGTTTACATAATAGTTTTTTTATATATACACTTTTTTAGATTCAACATATATACATTGATGTTCTTCATCTCACATTGCTGCAGTCCTAACAATTGGGTAGTCCGCTGTCCTCGGTCGGCCCGAATATCAAAGTATAAGGCTGACGTCGGTCAGGCGCATTTGACTGGCGTCACGTCAGGGTACAAATGCGCATGACCGGCGTCATATCCTCAGTCTTTTTTGCCGCATGGTCCGATGCAGAAGCAGTATTGCAAGTGCCGGTTGGCGTTCTGAGATTTTTCGATTTAGAAGTTTCAGACCGGGTTCAAAGTTGGCTAAGTACCCCGTTGGGGAATATTTTAGTTTTTTCTTGCCTCAGTCATTTACCGGATGTCAGAAAAAGTTAATAATTGCATTTCTTGTGGGAAACAGATACCGCATAAAGATTATCATACTTTGTGTATTCCTTGCTTGGGGCCTGAGCACGACGTTGTTGGCTGTTGCTCTTGTGCTAGATTTAATAAACGCACTATTAAGAGGCGGTTGGATTGTGCGAGGTTAGTCTTTGGGAAGCGGTGTAACTATAAAATGCCGTCGGATGCTCCGACGCCCGCTTCTTCAAAAGCGCAAGGACAAGGCAGTTAAGCCTAGGCTTGAAGAACCGTCTGTACCAGGCGCCCGGTTCTTTAGAGGTGTCGGTGGAGCCGGTGGCTCCACCGGAGGTTTCTTTGTGTTCCCAGGGGGAGACCTTGTTATTACAAGATGTGGCCTCTCAAGAGACTAGTCAGGTTGAGGGGGCTTCTCATGTTACTATACTCCCCTCCCTTCCTAAGGTGGCTAGGCCCTCTCCTTCTGTTTCCAAGGCATCCCCCAGGGGCAGGCCAGGTTTAGCTTCAGTTAGTGTTACCCCTAGCTCTTCAGGTACTGTGCCCAAGAAGCATATGCTTAAAATGGCAGAAGATTTAATTACTTTGATTAGGGGTTCTATGCCCCCTCCTCATAAGCGGCCTAGGGTGGAGCCTGAGCTGGGGGGTTTTGAGCAGGCTTCAGATGTTTCAGAATCTTCGGCTGAAGACTTGCAGGAGTACTCTCCTTATTCTGATTCTGATGTGGATGATTCTACTCCTTCTGCTACTCCCCCTGAGGATTTTTCTTTTTCAGAAACTCTTCATTGCATGAGGGAGCATTTTAAGTGGGAAGGTCAGGACTTCTCTGATTCCAGAAAAGGCTTGGAATTTCTGTTGTTACCCCAGCATAGGCCTTTGGCTATACCTCCTGTTTTGACTGTAGTGGAAGATGTTTTTATGGAAGCTTCTCTTAATCCTGATTCTTTGCCTCCTGCTCCTGTTAAGCCGGATAGGTATTACAGGGTGCCTGAAGCTCATAAGTATCTTTTTAAGAGTCCTAGGGCAGACCCAGAAACTGTTAGCCATGGGCCTAAAGGTGTTAAGGCTTCTGTTGTTAAGAATCCGTTTCCTGCAGACAAGGAGGCTAGGGCCTTGGATAGATGGGGCAAGAAAGTCTATACTTCTTCCACTCTTGCTATGAGGGCTCTGAATTGCCAGTTTCACATGTTGAAATACCAAAATTATCTCCTTTCACAATTGAAATCTAAGGTTGATGCTCTGGCAGTAGGTATTGATTGTAAGGAGTTGCAAGATTTAGTACACGTTTCTGAACAGGTGGGTAAGCATTCTTTGCAATGTGGTTTTGATGCTGTACAGGCCTCATCTAGGGTGGCTGCCACTGGGTCAGTTCTTCGCAGGCACGCCTGGCTAAGGGATCAGAATTTGTCTGAACATGTTAAAACAAGGATTTTAGATGCTCCTTTACAATCTGACGTGTTGTTTGGTCCTCCTGTTGAGACAGTTTTAAAGAAAATGGAAGACAAGGCTAAGTATTTGCAGACTGTTAAAGATTTTTTGCAAGTCCAGCCTCCAAAGTTTAGTAGAAATTGGCCTACTAAGGGGTGGACGTATCCTTCTTATGATTCCCAGTCTAGGGGTAGATCTAGACGTGGTAAGGGCAGAGCTCAGGGCTCTTTCAGGCCTAGAACAGGAAGTTCTCCTGCACAGGCTTCGGGTGAGGGTAGGGGTCAGTCCTTTCATAAGCAGACCCAATGACCTACCTTTTCAGCTGCCAGAGCCTGCTCGTCTGGCAGCACCTTTGGGGGGACGGTTGGCACTTTTCAAAGAAAATTGGAGTTTAATTACCCAGGACAGATGGGTATTGGATATCATACACCACGGCTACAGGTTTTATTTCCATACCTTGCCTCCTTTCACAGGCATGCCAGACGTTCCTCCTCAACAAAGAATAGAGGCTCACAAGCAGGTTTCTCTGTTGCTCTGACTAGGGGCCATACAGCCGGTCCCTCTGCCAGAAGTGGGCCTAGGATTTTATTCTCGCCTGTTCCTAGTACCAAAGAAGGGGAACACGTGGAGACCAATTTTGGATTTGTCTATCCTCAACACTTATCTGGACATTCCCAAGTTCAAAATGTTGACGTTGCAGCAGCTTTTACCTCTGCTGGGCAAAGATCATTGGATGGTAACTTTGGATCTCAAGGAGGCTTACCTTCATGTTCCTATCAGACTAAGTTGCAGGAAGTATCTGCGTTTTCGAGCTGGGACTTCTCACTATCAGTTCTCTGCATTGCACTTTGGCTTATCTACTGCCCAGAGTGTTCACGAAAATTCTGGCTCCAGTGATAGCTTTCTTCAGACTAAAAGGAATACAGATCTATCCTTATTTGGACGACTGCCTAATTCTGGCTCAAGGAAGAGAAGAGCTCCTTCATCATTTGGAATATGTGATAGCAGTGCTAAGATGCCTAGGGTATTCTGTGAACGAAATAAAGTCCAGTCTAGTACCCTCTCAAGACATGTGCTTTCTGGGTGTGAGGCTGAATACAGCATCCCAGATGGCCTTTTTGACCCCGGACAAACAAAAGAGTCTATCCCTTTACTTCCATCAACTATCTCATCAGTCCGGGCTGACTGCAAAGACAGTCCTTCAAGCCTTAGGGTTCATGGCGTCTTGTATTCTGGTGCTTCCCAATGCCAAACTGCATATGAGGAAGCTACAATGGTATCTCAAAAATGTATGGACACAGCACTGCCAGGATCTGGACACTGTCATTCAAATAATACCTTGCATTCAGAAGGAATTTTTGTGGTGGGCTCAGGAATGTCACCTAAACAAGGGACTCTCTGTGACCCGGCCAGAGGCGAGTCAGATTTTAACGACAGATGCCTCAGACAAAGCTTGGGGAGCTCATCTAAATGGAAAGTGGATACAAAACAAGTGGCCTGTCAGACTACAACATCTACATATCAACATGAAGGAGATGTTAGCAGTCCAGTTTGCATTAATAGCTTTCAAGGAATTCCTTCTTCCAGGACAGGTGTTGATTCTAACAGACAACACAACTGTCATGTGGTACATCAACAAGCAAGGGGGAACGATTCTTATCCTCTATGCAGGCAAGCAATGATTTTGTGGGAGACTGCTCTCAGTTTACAGCTCAATCTTCAGGCAAGGTTTCTGCCAGGAGCACAGAACTCCTTAGCAGATGTGTTGAGCAGACGATTTATGGATCCCCACGAGTGGAAATTGGATCCTCATGTATTTCAGAAATTGACAGTGTCATGGGAACTCCAGACATAGATCTGTTCGCTTCTCCACTAAACCATCAGCTGCCAAAGTTTTGCACAAAAGGTTTCATCCCACAGCTTGGAGAGTGGATGCTCTTTCTTTCAATTGGAGCAATCTTCATGTGTATGCCTTTCCACCTCTGCCTCTCCTCCCAAAGGTACTTCTGAAGGTCAGACAGGACAAGCCAAGGATGATTTTAATAGCTCCAGATTGGCCTCGACAGCACTGGTACCCATTACTAAGAAGTCTAGTACGGAAGCCTCCATGGCCTTTGCCTTGATTCCACACCTATTGTCGCACGGGAGGACAGCCATTTGCTCAATGTCAAGCTTCACTCTCTGCACCTAACAGCCTGGCATATTCTGTTTTGAACCATAGTGGGCCTCCACTTCCTCAGCAAGTTTTGAATGTTATTTTGGAAGCTAGAAGGCCTAGTACAAGGAAAGTGTACTGCGGATAAATGGAAGAGATTTTTATTTTGGAGTGCAGCAAAAGATTTTGATGTTTCTGGGCCTAATTTGAGTGTGGCTCTTCAATATCTTACTGAGTTACTGGACAAAGGTTTGTCCTTCTCTTCTATTAAGGTTCATGCTGCAGCAATTTCGCTCACTATGATTGTGACCCACCATTGTTTTCTCATCCTTTGTTCAAGCAATTTCTTAGAGGGGCAAAGAATATAAGACCCCCACGAAAAGCTCCTACTCCTGCTTGGGATCTCAATTTTGTGTTGGAGAAACTCACTCTACAACCTTTTGAGCCTGCAGCTACTGCTGAGTTGAAATATTTATCATGGAAGACTGCTTTTTTATTGGCCATTACCTCTGCAAGAAGGGTGTCTGAATTGCAGGCCCTTATGGCGGTTGAGCCTTTCTTGATTTTCCATAAGGATAGGGTATCATTACGTACTAATCCTTCATTTATGCCTAAAGTGGTTTCTAGTGTGGCTTTAAACCAAACTATTCATTTGCCTACTTTTTATGCAAATCCCCAAAATAAAAGTGAAAAGATTTTGCACACTTTAGATGTTCACAGGCAGTTGCGTTATTATTTGGACAGAACTAAAGGGTTCAGACAGTCTCAGCAGTTGTTTGTTTCTTTTGCTTTGAGTTCTCAGGGCAAGCCTGTGTCAAAACAAACTATTTCTAAGTGGATTGGGTTTTGCATTGCTTTCTGTTATTCCCATCATGGCAAGGAGATTCCAGCTGGGATTAGGCCTCATTCCACTAGGGCTACTGCCACTTCAACAGCTTTTTTGAGGGGAGTGGCAACCAAGGATATTTTGGAGGCAGCTACTTGGAGTTCTGTACATACTTTCTCTAAGCATTATCACCTGCCACTTTACTCTAAGTCTAGGGCTGGTTTTGCCACTGCTGTTTTGCAGGGCATTTTGGCAACTCCTGCTTCCTTGTAGTTAGCCATCCTCCCTTATCTCTGCTTTGGGATTCTACCCAATTGTTAGGACTGCAGCAATGTGAGATGAAGAACATAGTACAGTTTTGTACCTACCATAAATGTAGATGTTGAAGATCCACATTGCTGCAGTCCAATTTACTCCCTCCTTCCCCTCTGTTGTTAGAGGTGGTTGTGTGGGTTGGGTTGTACATTTTGTGTATATTGTATATATTGTACTATAGTTAGTGCAAGGGTGGTTGGTTGGTTGTTTGCTGTCTTTTGGTTTTGACCTTTCTTTTTAGGGTCTTCTGACATCTGGGGCAAGAAAAGACTGAGGATATGACGCCGGTCATGCGCATTTGTACCCTGACGTACTGACGTCAGTCAAATGCGCCCTGACCGACGTCAGCCTTATACTTTGATATTCGGGCCGACCGAGGACAGCGGACTACCCAATTGTTAGGACTGCAGCAATGTGGATCTTCGAACATCTACATTTATGGTAGGTACAAAACTGTACTTTATGTACAGTTTTAGATAATTTAATTTATGTTTTCAGTTAAGCAATGTTTTTTAAATACGAGTACTCTTTTAATATATTAGTATTTTTTTACTCACAGTCAATTGACTTGAAATTAGTAGTTAATTAACTAACCATGTGATAGGGAAAGACTTATATAATGTTGTTGTTAGCAACTGTTAAATTCATTTTCAACTTGAGAAAGCTCGGTACTTAGCCGAGCGAAAGCGCTTGTTCTGTTGATTTATTAAAGTCCATTTGTAACAACTTACTGGCATCTTCCAGTTTTTGGATTACGTTGGTCTGGTCTCAGTTTGAAGCTTGTTGTTTTTTGGTCTGGTTTCCTGTCACCCTTTACTTCTTGATTTGAACATTTGTGCTACCGCTTCATGGCTGAGGAGACCGAATCCATCAACTTCGCTGATACACCTCAGCTGTTAAAGGATGACCATGAAGACGGTCCAGTAACACGGAGAGAATTCAACCAAGTCTTTTCCCTGCTGACGCAATTAACCAACCTGCTAAAAAGTAATAGTGACCACGATGTTTTATTGCCTGGGAATCAACAACAAATTCCTGATTCTAGGAGGAAGACTCCACCGGGCTTGGTACGAGCTGGTACCGTTGTTTTGGAAACTCCTCTTCTGTCTAACTCCACGTTTGCTAGAGTAGTCTGCTCTGAGCACATTGGGACTTTGTCTTCCGCTGTTAACAACGCACATGACAGGCAGCCCAAAGATTTTAATTTTAACGCCTGGACAGACCAAGAATTTGTCTTTAATCAAGGTACTGTAACTACCAATACTATCAACAATATTGAATTCAATTTTAATGAACTAAGAGACAAATTGTATGCATACAAGTGCAACCAGCTCAAAATTAATTATTTAAAAGAATGTGTGACTGTGCAACGTGTACCGAAGGGTTTACGTTGTTTTAAGTTCCCCAACAATGTACAGATGGGAACTTTATATTACAAGAAGTTATGTGACATTTTTGACAGGGCTGGCATTGAAATTCTGAATGCTATGGTCTTTGAATATGAGGCAAAAGCCGATATTCTCTTAACTGAACTAAATGCTTTAAACAATTCTTTGGTGCATGATAGAAATTTTCAGAGTGTTAAGTTTAATTATGATAAAGTGTTTGACGAAGTAGATCAGTTTTGTGTCAGAATCTTAAACCGAAAAATACGTAAACTGGAACATGATCTTATTGAATACCGTAAAGGGGTGGTATATCCACTCCCTGGCAAATCACGGTGGGTTAATAAACCAAATGTTGGCAGTTATACTAATAACAACAACCAGGGTAATACTTCTGAAGAACGTAATTTAAAATATAGTGAACCACTTCGTAGGAGTGAAAGGTTGGCTGAGAAAGGAAGGAAAGATTCCTTCCAGGATTTTCAGCAACCCCCCGGGAGAGCGGGGGGGGGAGGGGACAGAAACAGATACCACAAGGGTGGAACAAGAGATAGCAGCAAGTCAAGCTTGCACTGAGATCCAGAATGAACAAAACTTGTCTATTAAACAAGGTAGCAACAACGTTGTAATCAAGAAGGATAATTTTACTATTTTTAACTACACAGACGTTGATATCAAGCATGATGCTTTTGACTTGCTGACTAGAGGTCTTCAATTTGTACCCTTACGCCCCCTTAACATAGTTAACACCCTTATAGACTTGAAACTCTTTGTAAGGAATTTAAATCTTACACTTTATTTTAAAGGAAAACCTTTGATTAACAATAAATTGAGCAGGAGCAGCACTTTTAACCCCCCACTCACCCATCTATTAAGGTTTTTGAGGAACTTGTTGACAGGGACCTTAGATTTTTTCGGTCCAAAGTAGTTAAAACATCTTCAATTTAGACCAACAAGCATCCAGACTCATTAACCATCTCAAGAAAGAGAATGTTAGAGTCATGAAACCTGACAAAGGGGGTGGGGTGGTGTTGATGTACAACCCCGACTATGACACTTACATCTATAGTATGTTACAGGATTCTAATCAGTATGAGTTAGTATCCAGAAATGAAGCCAACATTGCCTACTCGAAAATTAGTTTTATGTTAACTGACCACTTACTTCAAGGTGCTATCAACGAAAAGCTTTACAACTATTTGCATGTCAACAAACCAAAAATTCCTGTCATTTTTGGAATCCCCAAGATACACAAAGGTCTTGACCCTTTAAAGTTTCGACCTATTCAATCTGGGGCAGGAGGCATTACAGAACCCTTAGGGAAATTTATTGACCAGGTAACAAAACAGTTCGGTACATCATTAGAACATGTTTGCAAGGATTCCTGGGATTTCCTTAAAGGAATAAAACCTGCTCTTTATAAACCGGAACTTCTTTTGATCACTATAGACATAGTTGATCTATTTCCAAGTATCCCACACTCAGTGGGCTTAGAGTGGTTTAATGAAGTACTAAGTACTGAAACCAATCTGGGTAACACTGTAACCAACTTGTTAGTTGAATACATGGAAACAATTTTAGAAAATAATTATATACACTTTAACGGTGAAATATACAAGCAGAAAAAAGGAGTAGCTATGGGTACTCCCTGTGCATCCTTCTATGCTAACGTTGTTTTATACAGATGGGAGCAAAGGTTTATCTTTTCCACCACTTGGGCAGAATATTTAGTGCATTACAAGAGGTACCTAGATGATATATGTATTTTTTGGGCAGGGACTCGTGATCAATTTTTGGATTTTTTTTAAGTATCTTAATTTAACTACCCATTTTTTATCTTTCACGTATACGATTAGTAACGATGAACTGCACTACCTTGACGTAACCTTATACAAGGACCGAGTTAACAATGTATTTCAATCTAAATTATACAGGAAACCAACGTTTTCCAATACATATTTACATTTTCAGAGTGGACACCCCTTTTCCAGAAAAAGGGTATTGTCAAAGGACAGTTTATAAGAGCTTCTAGAATGTCCAGCACTTTACATGATTTTTTAGAAGAGATTGATTTTTTAAAATCCCTATTTTTTGAGAGAGGATATCCTTTAACACTCTTAACTACCCTGTCCCAACAAGTTATGGACAGTAGGGAAACATGCTACCCCCCTCTTTTGGGTACAGAGGTGACTGTTCACCACACTGACATCAAAAAGCTTGGTCATGTTCATGGCAGTTTTATTTATACTTACTGTCTCAATTCCTCTGAAGTTGAAGAAATTTTCCGCAGACATTGGCCAGTTCTTTCACTTCATGATGAATTGAAAAATATAATACCACCATATCCGAAGTTTATTAGAAAGAGGGATACTAACCTCAAAGAAATTTTTGAAGGGAATCACCTTACCGGAACAAGTACACAGTTGTCCAAAGCAGGCACTTTTAAATGTGGTGCCTGCAAACAATGTAACACTATCTTTGATACCCCAAGTGTATACATTGCTTCTAGGAACTTTCTGTTTAAGCCCAAAGTTTTCACAAACTGTGGCAGTAAAGGGGTGGTATATTTAGGACTCTGTACCACCTGCACTAGTTTCTATATTGGCAAAACAGAAAGGCCTTTTAGAAGGAGAATCTATGAGCATTTGTATGACATCACTAAACAGAAAGAATCATATGCTTTGTATAAGCATTCTCTTGTCTGCAACAACTTTAAATTTAAATTCTTAGTCTTGGAACAAGTACTTCCTGATGCCAGGGGTGGTGACTGGGAAACAAGTCTAGAACATAGACAGCTCTTCTGGCAACTCAGGTTGGAGGCAAGTAGAGCCCCGGGTTTAAATGAGAGTGTTAATATCAGTAGTGTTCTAAAAATTAGAAGAGCACGTCTATAGGTTTACATGTAAATATATTGTGCAAGGCAGATTATTGATTGTTGCATGGGTCTACTGTTGCAATATGATTTTTTAACAGCAATAGTATTTATGCTAGTAAGGTTTTTTAAATCCTCATCAGGTTTCTACTTCTAAATAAATGTATTTTAACAGACACATCAAATATATTAAAAATATTTTAAACATATTAAAAAATATAGTTCACATAATAGGTTTTTTATATATATACTTTTTTAGATGTAACATATATACATTGTTATGTACAGTTTTAGATAATTTAATTCATGTTCTCAGTCAAGCAATGTTTTTTAAATACGAGTACTCTTTTAATATATTAGTATTTTTTAGTCACAGTCAATTGACTTGAAATTAGTAGTTAATTAACTAACCATGTGATAGGGAAAGACTAATATAACGTCGTTGTTAGCAACTGTTAAATTCATTTTCAACTTGAGAAAGCTCGGTACTTAGCCGAGCAAAAGCGCTTGTTCTGTTGATTTATTAAAGTCCATTTGTAATAACTTACTGGCATCTTCCAGTTTTTGGATTACGTTGGTCTGGTCTCAGCTTGAAGCTTGTTGTTTTTTGGTTTGGTTTCCTGTCACCCTTTACTTCTTGGTTTTATATATATATATATATATATATATATATATATATATATATATATATATATATATATATATATTTATATCTGCAGAGAGAGAGAAAATTTGAGTAGTGTGTCAGTACAGCTTATCTAAAAAAATGCAGCCATAGTTTATAACTAGCAAAGAGCAAATTAAACAATCTTGTCTCTTTCACTTGAAAGTCTCTTGAAACTTGCTCATCACTTTTTATTTTTTTACTTAGTCTTTTGTGTAGTCCATTAACAGATTTGAAGATTTATACAATTCCTGCTTTACTGAGCAGTGCCAAGCATTTTATAGGCTCATAGGTAATTGAATCTAACAACCCTAAAGGGCTTTTTTTAAACCTGGCCGTGCTTTCCAAATATATCTGACAGGTTTTATCACTCATTTGATTGGAGTACAGCTTGTGTATGGCTGATTAGCATACCATCCCTCACGTGGATACAAACTCTGCACCTATTGCACTGTCATTCAGGATTCATTAACAAGTGGGGCCATCAGGATAATGAAATGAAAATTTAATTGCCTTAAACATTTTTAACAGTGTAATTATTTTTGTTGTGTATAAGTCATCACATTAACCATGTGTGATTTTTAGTAAGAACAACCGAG
Source organism: Protopterus annectens (assembly GCF_019279795.1). NCBI lineage: Eukaryota > Metazoa > Chordata > Ceratodontiformes > Protopteridae > Protopterus > Protopterus annectens. The sequence goes on along the minus strand of NC_056735.1, from coordinate 348,959,555 downwards.
GCTACCTGTGCTGGTAAATTATATATCAGAATTACATTTAGCATTATTTTAAGCTAATTTAGTCACAAGCAAAACCCTGCATCACATACTCTACCTTCACATGTAACCTGTAATTTCAGATTGCAGTGCATTTTTGCACCACTGCGGACCCCCTCCTTTGACATTATTTTACCAAAATGTGTACCTGGAAATTTTATTGGATTCAGAACAAAATATCCGTATTCTATACAATCTAATGTAATAAGACCCAATAGTATAATACTTGCCACCAAAAAAAAATGTTTGCACTTTATTCATTTGCTTATACTGTATTTGTGTTTCTTCCTACTTTATTACATTATTTTGTTTTGCCTCTTCTTAAAAGTACTCAATTGTATTTATTCTGCTGCATTTGTCACTGCTTGGTAGTAACCTGATTAAATTGTAACTGTTATTCTAAGGCTTTTGGTTAAGCACTTGGGCTTCAGACAGGTTGTTTTACTTTAAAGAAGGTTTGTGGTCTGTACTGTTGTGGCAGGACGGGTAGCTTACATCCTTCTAAGTTGGGAATTGCTGATTGAAGGCCCAGTGTATGTTATTCTAAAAGTGTATTGTTCTAGTTTAAGCACTTTGGCTTCAAGACAGTTATTTAACGATCAGAAGGTTTGTGGTCTGCACTCTTGTTGGAGGAGATGCTAGATTCTGCCCTTCTGAGCTGGGAATTTCTGGTTAAAGGCTTATTTGTGCCTGCTTATTTGAACTGCTTATTTCTGAAATTGGTACACCTTGTTTGCTGTAGCATAGACTAGATTCAGACCTGCTGAATCTAGTTTTTGTATAACTTGAGCACTAATCAAGACCATCTTTTTTCAGAGAAGGTTCCCCTGCACCCCAGTGGCAGGAGTGTGCAGTTAGAACTTGACAGATCGAAGACTGCTGGAACAGGGTTCAGTTTTTAGCTTTTATTGGTTAATTGGTTAATTTGTTTGCTCATTTTCCACCTTTCCCTCCTTTAGGCTAGGTATATGGTCCAGATCCCAGGCTTTGCTGGTTTCAGGACTTTATTTTCTGTGTTCAGAGCTATCCAGAATTGCTGTGGTAAAGGGAAGTCCTACTGCTTACCAGTGGGAGTGGTGAGCATTGTACTGCACTTCTATCACAAGACTAGAGAGTGGTTTCCAGCTTCTGAAGTTGTAATTTGTATTAGCATGCTTTTGGGCTGATTTCTATCCCTTTTCTCAACTTTCTGGGCTTAAAACACGTGTGTTTGCCCATTTTCATTGTGCAAAGCGCCTAACAAAACTTAGTGCCCCCTAGGTTAAATACCCGGGCCGATTTGAGTTTAGCCGATTAAATTTTAATGTTTTCTCTTTTGGTTAACCTTTTCAGCATTGTTTTTTTTAAAAGGGGGGGGTCGACTGGGGCAGGCGGGAGTTAACCCTTTTGTTGGGAATTCGATTGAAGGGCCCTGAGTTTTCAAAGTTGCCTGGTTTAAACCGGTCCGGGGCAGTTCCGGGTTTGTGGGCGCACTTTGGGAGGGGCTGATTCCCCTTCGGGGGGGAGCCGATTGTCGGATCCTTTGGTCGGTCGCCCTGGCTTTTGATGTAGTGGAAGGGCTCTGTTGAGGTCTCCGACCCCGGCACTTGCTTCGCTCCGCCGCTCCTCTGCACTGGGCCAGGCTTCCACCATCCGGCCCTGGGACAGCCCGTGTGCCCCAAGTTGCTCTATGGAGCAAATTGCTGCTGCGAGGACTCCTCTGACAGCCCCCAGAGGAGGCTCCAAGCATGTAAGGCACATTGACTCCCCTGAGTCTCTCACTGAAGACACGGACTTGGAGGAAGGAAGGTCCGTCACCCCGAGGATGTCTTGGAGACATCATGGAAATGCTCGTATCAGGGGGTGGTCTGCAAGTCTTCCTCGGACGAGTCCGTGTTCTTGGAGGCATTTGAAGGCCCGTTTACCTCTTGGGTGTCCCCTGCCGACCCCTGGTGGACCTTATTACCACCAGGGCGTGGAAGGAACCGGACACCGTGGAGCCAATTCCCAAAAGACCTGATAAATCTAGCCCGCCTTCTGACAGGACCCATTGGAGAAGGGGCCTCCTGTAGATGCCATGTTGATGGCGGCAAAGAGGGAACTGGCTCAGGAGAGTCCTCAGTCCACCCACCGAGCAAGGAGTCTCGATGATGGACCGCTTGGGGAAGCGGATGTTCAGTTCAGCGACCTTTCGTAGGCCTGAACTATTTGGCACATGTTATTAGGTGAGCGAGATCTTATTAAAGAATACGCTGCATCCAAGTCCATTTCGGAGGAGGACAGAGCTCTGCACTCCACCATGGCCACTCTTAGGTCAGTACAATACTCATGGCTACTCTCCCATGCTACGAGGCGCAGAGCTGCGGGACAGGACTGGTCACTAGACGTCAGGCCTGGCTCCGACTGCACTCTGAGCCCTTCAATTGTGCTAGCGCCTTTGATCGTTCTGCTCTGTTTGGCAAGACCGTGAGCGTTGACCCAGAGCGAGAAGGACGGAAGCGCTGTCTGCCGTCGAACTTCTCTGCACCCCAGAGGCCCTATTCTAGGAACCAAAAGGGTCAGAAGAAGATGTGGTTCGAAGTCGCAGCAGGCCCAGCCTGCGGCGGACAACCAGTCCTTGCGTGGCAGAGGAGGACAGGGAGGAGGCCGCCCTAGAGGCAGAGGGCGCCCAGAAACTTGGGTCCAGGGAACCTTTCTCTGACGGCCGGCAGCACCCCCGAGGTTGCCCGACTGCTCTACTCTGGAGGCAGTCGGGGCGTCGGGCACCTAGCGGCATGGGAGTCCATAACATCGGACCGCTGGGTTCTCCAAATCATATCCAGAGGATATCGCATTCTTTCACCTTCCAAAGTGAAGTCCCTCCCAGCGCCACACCGTCAGGGAGGCGCTTGGCAGAAATTGGCCATCTGCTAAAGAAAGAGCCATCCAGCCCGTTCCCCAGACCAGATCGGATCAGGGTTCTACTCCAGGTTCTTTTAGTGCCAAAAGACGGGGAACTAAGACCAATCCTAGACCTCTCTCTCCTGAATCTGGCAGTCCCCAAAGAAAAATTCGAATGGTCACTGCAATCTATTCTCCCCTTCTGGGAGAAAATCACTGGATGTGCTCGATAGATCTCAAGGCGCCGTACTACCACATCCTAATGGACAGGCGCCCAGGAGGTTCTCCGCTTCGCTGGGAGCCAGTCACTACCAGTTCGGGTCCTTCCCTTTGGTCTCACCACAGCCCCCAGGGTGTTCACCAAAATTAGCAGTGGTAGCGGCCCACCTGAGGCTTCAGGGGTGCAGGTCTTTCCCTACCTGGACGACTGGCTTTTCCCGCCCCAACAAGGCATCTACTTCTCGGGAGACTCCTTTCTCCATCTTGCTCCATTTCTGGGCATCACAATAAATAAAAAAAGTCCAACCTGGCACCCCCAGCTCTTAGATTTATAGGGGCCGGGACTAGACACAAGGAGTTTGAGCCTTCCTCACTGCGGACAGAGTTCTAAATCTGCAGCTCCAGGTGCGGGCCATTCTCCATTCAGTTCTGTTCCAGGGGGTTTTCCTGAGGGCTCTAGGGTCCATGGGGCAAGGCTCAATATGCTTTCTACAGTGGCCTCTTAGTACAGTGGTCATACCTTGCTCTCCCATGCATCATCCCATAGCGATCAGCAAGGCTTGCAAGGGTCCCTCTTGTGGTGGCTCCACTCCCGGATCTCCAGGGTGCCCATTTTGCTTCCCCCCTCTCGCCACGGTGACCAGGGGCGCCCCCCACGCGGGGGGGGGGGGGCACCCCGGACAGTCCAAGGCACGTGGACATTCAGAGACCTTACTGCATATCAATGTTCTAGAGATGAGAGCAGTGCTCTTAGCTTGCTAGCACTTCAGGACTTTCTTCCCTTGGGAACAATTGCGATTCAATCGGACAACATGTCTGTTGTCTGGTACATCAACAAGAAAGGGGGGAAAAAGGTCTTACCCTCTTTGTCGAGGGCCATGAGAGTTTGGGAATGGGCAATCTCCACCGTTTTCCCATAGAAAGCACATTCGGTCGGTCCAACATCCTAGCGGACAAGCTCAGTCGCACCATTCTGACCCCTTACGAGTGGTCTCTCAATTGTCAAGTAGCGGGCATATTCCCCGGGGGGGAAACCCCCTTCATGCGATCTTTTGCCTCCCCCTCAAACACCAAGTCGACAGTTTTTGCTCTGATACCTCCCCCGGAGGTACCCCAAGGAGCTCTGGTGCATGCTTGGCCACCCGGTCTTCGGGCCTATCCACCCTTGCCTCTATTGCTGCAAGTTCTTCACATAGCCTCTCGGCTGGATTGCAGTTTGATTCTCATTGCTCCATTCTGGCCTCGACAGATCTGGTTCCCTTCCTAAGGTCTCACTCGGTGAATCCTCCTTGGATACTAGATCCTATTCTGGATGTGATATCCCATCCATCCTGCATTCCTCCTCCCAACCTGCACAACCTGAAGCTGACCGCTTGGGTGCTCCACTTCCTCTCTTGATAAGGACTCGGTATCTCTTCACCGTAAAGGCTATTTTGGTGGGGCCCCATAAACCATCCACTAGAAAGGTTTCAAGCAAATGGAAACGTTTTCTGTGGGGGCGGCAAGGCCTAGATCCTTCACGGTTCCTCTCCCTTTTGCTTGATTTTCTAACCCTCTCTCTTTAATGATGGTGCCAGCAGTTCCACAGTCAAAGTTCAACTGGCGGCAATTTCTCACTATCACATTGGTCAAGATCTAATCCTCTTATGTCAGCCAAATTGTGAAAAATTTTTTTTAAAGGTACTTTCCCTTTTCAGGCCCCTATAAAAAAAAACAGTTCCTCCTTGGGACCTTTCTTTGGTCCTACAGGCCTTGACCGCTCCCCTTCGAGCCAGCTCGTGGATCTCAAATTCTTGTCTTACAAGACAGCCTTTTGGTAGCCATTACATCAGCCAAGAGAGTTTCTGAACTTCAAGCTTTTTCAGCTAAACCTCCTTACTTGGTTTTCATCCGGACGTGTCTCCCTCAGGACCAACCCCTCCTTTTTTCCTAAAATTTTAAAAAAATCAATCAATCCCTTAACCTCCCTGTTTTCTTCCTAAATATGAAAACAAAGGTGAATATAGGGTACATCACTAGATGTTCACAGGCAACTTAGATTTTATCTCAACAGGACAGCTGGTCATAGGCAATCATACCAGCTGTTTATTTCCTATGCAAAATTCAATTTGTGCATGCCAATTTCCAAAGTTTCTCTGTCTCGCTGTATTCCACAGTTCATTTTTTTGGCTTATCAAGCTTCAGGAAGGCCCCGGGGGGTGTTCATGCCCATTCAACCCGTTCTGTCTCTACCTCCGCAGCCTTCAAGGCTAGGATTCCTCTAGATGATATTTGTGCAGCAGCCCATGGGCTTCATCTCATACATTTATTTCCACTATAAGTTGGATCTTGCATCTAGGGGTAGAGCATCCTTTGGGCCCCGGGGCTCCCGGGAATATCCTTCCATGATGGCCGCCCAAGATTCAGGTAGCTGGGGACTCTGTCCCACAGGTTGCAGACAAAAGAATATCCTACTTCAGATTTTGAAGTTATGTACTCACCATAACGTTCCATCTGAGTAGGTGATTTCATTTGTGTTTCAACCTCCCCCCCCCATCCCCTGGCCTTTCAGTTTCCTGCATATTACTTGTTACCCTTTTAAATGGCAATGCTCAGATCTGCTCTGAGCTACAACAGAATGACATTAAATATACTGTTCCCAAGGATATTGCCAATATACTGGCAGATCGATTTAGTGCAAATTTCACCCCCCTCTCACCCCCTAAAGGGCCCATCTCAATACCAAAAGATTGCCAAATTCCGGTAATCACAGCCACACGGGTAGAACCCACGCTCTCCAAAGCTAAGAATACAACATCCATGGGACCAGACGGCATCCCTCGCTGTGTACTACATGAACTACAAAATTAACTGGCACCTCACCTAAGTGTCATGTTTAATCATAGCCTCACCTCAGGCTTCATGCCCACTGAGTTGCGCACAGCTACAGTTATCCCACTCCACAAGGGGGGATCCACCTTGGATCCTGGGAACTACCGTCCCATCAGTCTGACAAGCCTGATCTGCAAGTTCACGGAATGCATTATCATGGAACTTCTAAACAAAGACATTGGCAACCTTCAAACACTGGAACCCACCCAGTTTGGGTTTGTGAAGGGCCGATCTTGTCTCTTGAACCTGATTGACTTCTTTGAATCAGTCTCCAGAGCTGTGGACGAGGGTAAGGCTGGTCCACACAGCCTATCTGGATCTTGCCAAGGTCTTCGACACCATCCCCCACTCTGGAATCATAGATAAACTTACTAAGCTGGGCATAAATCCCTACATCACTTGATGGGTTGCCAACTGACTTACTGACAGAACCCAGACTGTAAAAGTAGCTGACTCCAAATCCAGCTCTAGACAAGTGACTAGTGTAGTACCTCAGGGTTCAGTCCTGGGACCGCTCTTGTTTGACATCTACTTCTCTGAAGTACAGGCCAACACTAAGGGACTCTGGCTAACAAAGTTCGCAGATGACTGCAAACTGGGAGCCATTACTGAATCCCCAAATGATGTGGATATTTTACAAAAGGGCCTTACAGAAACAGATGCTTAGTGCCAGAGCCATGGGCTCAAGCTTAATGCCAAGAAATGTATAGTTATCCCCTTTGGGAAAAACCATGTACCCTTGAATTACCACATAGGTGGCTGTACACTAAACACTGAAAGTGTGATGAGAGACTTAGGGACACAGGTGGACAGTGGCCTCACATTCGATAACCACATTGCCACAACAGTCAGGAAATCCTTCTATGTGGCACACCTCATCACGAAGGGCTTTTCATCCAGAAAAAAGGAGGTCATTGTCCCACTGTACTCATCCCTCATTAGACCCATTATAGAGTACAACGCCCCATTTGGTGTGTACCTCACAAGACATCTGCAACAGCTGGAAAGGCCACAGAAGTATCTCACCAAAAGAATCACAGGCCTAAAGCAGATGCCCTATGCTGACCGTCTAAAAAAAAAACTCCAGCTATACTCTGTGGCATATCGTCTACTCAGAGGCGATCTTGCTTAACATACATGGCCATGTCAAACCCTGAGCTGTTGGACATGCTCCACTTAAAGAAATCCCAATCCCTCAGAGCCACACGCTCCAGGGATCTAAACCTTGTCATCACAATGAGCAAAACATGCTGGAGGGATAGGTTCCTGACCCAGAGACTCCCCATACTTTGGAATAGACTGGCCATACAGGTCAAGCAGAGCACCTCCTTGGCCCTCTTCAGAAGGAACCTTGACGATTGGGTGGGAGATGGGAAATTCACCGCAGGGGTCACGTCAATCGCCCTTCTAGACAGGGGTCCAGGGAAGTAAATATTGTGGGAAGAAATATCCAGGGAATTGTTATGGCTAGGCTTGTTTAAGCCCTAGGGCCAATAGCCTAGTACCAACCTATGAACCTATGATGGTTCCAGTTGAAGTAAGCCATGTATGAAAGTCTTCCCTCTTAGATATACATTAGAATATAGTAGTGCATTGCAGTAAGCATGGGAAGAAACACCTGTATAGTGAAGTCCTCCATCACCTTGTATGGCACTTGAGTATTATGACAGAATACTGGCATTCAGTTAATGGCTTAGGGACATGGTAGCAGTGATGAGATGTGATGTTTGTTAGCCTAGAGTGAGATGTGCAGCCAGCAAAATGTGAAGATGCAAAAAAAAAAAAAAACAGTTGAAGGTAACTTTGCTTAATGCCAGAAGTTGCAGTAGTAAGGTTATTTAGACTTTTTTTTCTCCTTGAAATGTGATATCTGTACCATTACCAAAAGTTGAATTAATGATACAAAATGCAAATCACAAGTATCATTTCTTGTTTGGTCACCCAACGAATTTTTAAAACAAGCAAACTGCTACTGTGGGGATAGCGAAAGAGGGTAAAGTAGCCTTTTTTCACCTCCTATCCTGAGATATATAATCAGACTTCTGAAATGTCTAAGCCTTTCTACAGATCTGAGTTAACAGGATATCAGGTCAGGAACATGAAGGCATTTGAAAAAATATACGGGAAGAAGAAATGCTAGTCATGTGGGCCTATTATGGAAGCTACCTAGCAACCCCACCAATCAATTATGACTTCTGCCCCTCTACTGTCCCTTTTAGCCTTCTTTTGCAGAGTGGAGGCTGACCCAGTTCAGGGGCAGCTAGGCAAGCATAACTCCAGACAGTTAGGTTATGAGCAGAATTTCTCAAAGATACAAAATAAAATTCAAATCTCCACTTTATGGTGATGACTCTCATTCCAGGGCAATGATATTCCTGAAAAACAAAAATATGGACCTTGGAGATTGATGTTAGACCTCTTAAATCTCAGCTTCTTTTTGAAGTTAACCTTTCATGCACAGAGCTTCCTTGGTAAAGTTGAACCTGAAGAATGCATACCTTCTCATTACAATCTGCAAAGATCACTGGCTGGCACTAGCAGTGGCTTGTCCAAGGACCAGAGGGACATACGTTTACTTTTATCTGAATGATTGCTACTCCAAGCTATAATGAAACAAAAAATCCAAGCCTAAGAATTACCAGGGATTATCTCCAGGACCTGAGGATGTTCTTCATATTTCACTATTGCAGTCATCACATTTGGGTTATCCTGCCAGAAGTGTACTTCTCAGTCGGCCCGAATACCAGAGGCTTAGTATTTCTGTGTTGGTTGCTGTCGCTCCAGGACTGACATCAAGTCGTCAGTAGTATAAAAACAAGATGCCGACGCCAGTACATCAGCCTTTCTTGCCGAGGAGCCCGAAGCAGAAACAGTTTGCACGAGTGTCGGTCGGCCGCTACCTGAGTTTTTGTTTCCGAATTGAAGTTGAAGTCTTCTAAAGCTAAGTACCCTGTTGGGGATCCTTTTTTCTTGCTCTAACCGATGTCAGAAAAAGTTAACAATTGTCTTGCCTGTGGAAAGCAAATGCCACACCGAGACTTCCATTCTTACTGAGTCACCTGTTTAGGCCCAGACCACGACATCCCTCGCTGTCGCTTTTGTGCTTTGTTCAACGCCAGAACTGTACGTCGTCGGGCCCTTATTGTAGCTAGATTTGCTCTCAGTTCTCGAATTCCGATGTGGCTTCTGTAAGCCATCTGACTACCAATCTTCCAAAAAAAGTAAAGATAAAGACAGAGACAGACCGCACAGGTCCAAAACTGCCCCCGATGCTTCTGTTAAGCTAGTCGTCAGTTCTCCGGTCCTCCGTGAGGAGCTTCCACAGCCCCTGATACTTCTGTGGATTCGCAGGCCGCTACTGAGACCCTTTCGGAGTCCGGTATGCCGCGAGACTCTTCTTCAACTAAGGATTCTGCGGATGTCTCTACCTTGGATGGGTCCAGAGCCACTGAGCAGGCACCGGCTTCCGAGGAAGTACTTCACACTACCGATACTCGACACAGACTGATGACTTCTTTCGCATCTTGAGTTCTTTTTAAAACTACCAAGTTTCTAAGGCCCAGGGTATGAACTACAACCAAAAAACCAATGACCCAAGCTCAGGCACCTGCTTCCTTGCCTTAATCTCAAATGATTAAAATGGTGGAAGACCTTATTATGCTTATTAGGGGAAGCCAGACTACCCCTTCCAAAAGAAAGAGACTTGTCCCCAGTAGTTTTATCAGAACAGGAGTCCGATGACTGATGCTTCTGAATATGAAGACATGCAACCCCTCTCGGCTTATGAGGAGTCCGATGTAGAGGAATTCATTCCTTCTGCCTCTCCACCTGAGGATTTTTCATTTGGTGAAACACTTCATACTTTAAGTGAGCATTTCCAATGGGAATGTCAGGACTATCCACAGTCAAAAAAGAGACTCGGGGAATTCTTAGATTTACCACAGCACAGATTTTTTGCCATTCCTCCTGTCCTAGATGTTGTTGATGTTTTTATGGAATCCAGTTTGACTCCTGACACACTTCCTCCTGCTCCCAGGAAACCTGACAGGTACTACAGAGTCCCTGACTCTCACAAATTCCTTTTCAAAAATCCTACTGCTGACACAGAGGTCCTCTTTCAAGGACCTAAAGGAATTAAGGCAACCTCAGCTAACAACCCCCCCCCCCCCAGACAGAGATTCCCGAGCTTTAGACAGATGGGGTAAAAAAGTATACACCTCTGCTACTCTTGCTATTAGAGCACTAAATTGTCAGATGTTCATCGTGTTTCACTGTTGCAGTCATTACACTTGGGTTATCCTGTTGGCAGGCTACCCGCAGTCGGCCTGAATTCCAAAGTTCTGGTCAGGCATCGGTTGCTGTCGCCTCATCCCTGACGTCACTGCGCCAGGGGTATATAAGTTGCAGCCGACGCCATTTTCTTCAGTCTTTCTTGCAGCACTGTGCCCAAAGCAAAAGCAGTTCGCAAGTGCCGGTCGGCCGACTCCTGAGATTTTCGAAATTGAATTTCAGATCCGAAGTCTTGAATAAAGCTAAGTACCTCATTGGGGAAACATTTTCTTGCTCCAGACCGATGTCAGTAAAAGTTAACAATTGTATTTCTTGTGGGAAGCAAATACCTCGTAAGGATTATCATTCTTACTGTATTCCTTGCCTAGGCCCTGACCACGACATTGCTAGTTGTCTGTTTTGTGCTAGATTCAACCAACGCACTATTAAGCGTTGGTTTGATTTTGCTTTACATTACTTTGGCCGGAGGTTTAACTATATAATGCCGTTGGCACAACTGATGACCGGAATTCATAAAAACGCAAGGACAAGCATCCGAGGTCCAAAACCGACTCTTCTAGGCCAGTCGCCGGTTCTCAGTGAGGCGCTTTCGCAGCCCCTGACACCCACTACTTCAGAGCCACAGGCCGCCTCCGACTCCCACGTGGAGACAGCTAGGCCTCTGGAAACTCAAGGTATTGGGCCTAAGGAAACTATCCCCTCAGATGGGTCCAGAGCTGCTGAGCAGGCATCAGCTTCTGAGGGTGTTTTCAGACCTACACAGCTTACTATCAAGACCACTTCAGCAGCCAAGGCAAAGTCTAAAACACCTTTAAAGACAAAGAAACAAGTACAGCATTCTCCTGGACAGTCATCCATGCCTAAGAAACAGATGCTTAAAATGGCTGAGGACCTAATTACTTTGATCAGGGGTTCCCATCCCCCTCCTGATAAAAGGCCTAGGCAAGACACTGACTACGACTCCTCTGACCAGGTTTCTATTTCTTCTGATTCCTCCACAGGGATATTCCCTTCCTCCGTATGAGGACTCTGATGCTGAAGAATCTATCCCTACAGCCTCTCCTCCCGAGGACGACTCTTTTGGGGAAACCCTGCACACCATGAGGGAACATTTCCATTGGGAGAGCCAGGATTATTCAGAATCCAAGAAAAGGCTCAGACACTTTATTTTATTGCCTCAGCACAGGCCTCTTGCTATCCCCCCTGTGCTAGATATTGTTGATGTATTTTCTGAATCCAGTTTGTCTCCTGATTCTTTGCCCCCTGCACCTGTTAAGCCAGATAGGTACTACAGGGTTCCAGATTCACATAAATTTCTTTATAAAAACCCTGCTGCTGATCCAGAAATAATTTCTCAGGGCCCCAAAGGGGTCAAGGCTTCCACTGCAAAAAAACCCTGTTCTCCCTGATAGGGATTCTAGAGCACTGGACAGATGGGGGAAAAAAGTTTACACCTCTGCAACTTGAGCTGTAAGGGCTTTAAATTGCCAGTTTCACATGCTTAAATATCAACAATACCTAATGTCTCTGCAAAAACAGAAAATGTTTACAACCTCTGAATGTCCTGAAAACAAGGAAATGCAGGACTTATTGCATGCAGCTGAACAAGTGGGAAAGCATACTTTGCAATGTGGTTTTGATTCACTAGAGGCTTCCTGCAGAGCCGCAGTTGCAGGTTCTCTCATTCAAAGGCATGCTTGGTTAAAAGAACAGAGTTTACCTGATCATGTTAAAGCAAAATTATTGGATGCTCCATTACAGCATGATACTTTGTTTGGTGTTGAGGCAGAAGAGGTGTTAAAGAAAATGGAGGATAAAGCAAAATCAATGCAGACAGTAAAGGATTTCTTACAGGTTCAGCCACCCAGATTTAGCAGGAACTGGCCTTCTAAAAATTGGTCCTTTCCAGTGTCAGACAGGCCACAAAGAGGCAGATACAGATGCCCAAGAGGCAGATCTCAGCCCCAAGGCTCATACAGACCTAAACAGTGGGGTGCTCCAGCCCCCAAAGGAGGAGAAGATAAATCACAACCTTATAGGAAACAGTCCTAATGACTTTCCTCTACCAATGCCAAGCACTTACCTTTGACAGCACCCTTAGGGGGAAAACTGGCACTTTTCTCACAAAATTGGCACATGATCACCCAGGACAAATGGGTACTGAATATTGTTTCTCAGGGTTACAGGTTCCACTTTCACACCCTCCCAAGGCCAAAAGGTATGCCAGACCTGCCACACAATCAATAGGCAGAGGCACAAAAGCAAATTTCTGCTCTCCTGGACATGAGAGCTATTCAAAAAGTACCACAGCAAGAGCAGGGACAAGGATTTTACTGAAGACTTTTCTTGGTAACCAGGAAGGACAAAGCTGGGAGGCCAGTACTGGACCTGTCTACTCTAAATACTTTCCTGGATGTTCCAAAATTCAAAATGTTGACACTGCAGCAACTTCTACCCATGCTGGGCAAGAAGGCTTGGCTAGTTAATTTGGATCTCAAAGAGGCATACCTGCATGTCCCAATCAGACAATCGTGCAGAAGATACCTCAGATTCATAGCTGGCTCAATGCATTACCAATTCTCTGCACTGCCTTTTGGCTTATCTACTGTGCCCAGGGTCTTCACAAAATGCCTGGCTCCAGTAATTGCATTTTGCAGACAAAAAGGAATTCAAATATATCCCTACTTGGACGATGCCTTATTCAAGCAGAGAGCAAGGACATTCTACTAAAGCATCTGGCTTTGTAAAAAGGTTACTAATTTGCCTAGGGTACACAGTAAACGAAAAATCAAAATAAGTGCCCTCTCAAGAGATAATGTTCCTGGGTGCAAGCTTACATACAACTGCCCAGATGGCTTATCTCACGCCAAACAAACAAAGGCAACTGACTCATTACTTCCAAATGATGGCAACAAAGACCCAGCTACCTGCAAGAAAGATTCTGCAGGCTTTGGGCTTCATGGCATCCTGCATCCTGCTAATTCCATATGCAAGACTGCATATGAGGAAGCTTCAATGGTATCTAAAAAGTGTTTGGACTCAACATTGCCACAGCCTGGAAACAATAATTACTCTCATTCCCTGCCTACAACAGGAGTTTCAATGGTGGGCACTGGCCTGTCACCACAACAAGGGACAACCTTTCACTTTACCCACAGTCAGGCAGACACTAACAACAGATGCATCAGATTATGCCTGGGGGCACACATGGCGGGAAAATGTATTCAGGGCACGTGGCCCGCAGACCCAATGCATCATCATATCAATCAAAAAGACATGCTAGCTGTACAGAATTCCCTGACAGCCTTCAAGGATCTACTACATCCAGGACAACTATTGCTAAAGACGGGCAATACTACAGTCATGTGGTACATAAACAAGCAAGGGGGCACACATTCTTACCCCCTCTGCAGGCAAGCCATGACTTTGTGGAACACAGCACTTACCTACTAAGTACATCTGCAGGCACAATTCCTGCCAGGAAAGAAAAATACTCTGGCAGACGAACTAAGCAGAAACCTCATGGACCCTCACGAGTAAAAATTAGATCCACAAGTCTTCAGCATGATAACAAGCAAATGGGGATGCCCAGACATAGATCTAGTTGCCGCCCCTCACAACTGCCAACTACAGAAATTCTGCACAAGGACTTATCACTCTCAAGCATGGAAGGTGGATGCTCTATCATTCAGCTGGAAAACCCTGACAGTTTATGCCTTTCCCCCTCTACCTCTCCTCCCCAAGGTACTCCTAAAAGTCAGACAAGAGAGGCCAAAAATGATTCTGATTGCCCCAGACTGGCCACACCAGCACTGGTACCCAATCCTAAAGAGCTTATCTCAAGACCCAGCTGGGACTTTGCCTCAAATTCCTCATCTCCTGACCCAACAAAACAATCAGATCCTGCGCAGCCAACTCAAAACCTTAAATGTGGCTGCATGGCGAATAATATAACCACTCATAACACACCTCTTTCTAAAGCAGTTATGGATGTTATTTTGGAAACCAGGAGACCCAGCACCAGGAAATCTTATGCAGAAAAATGGAACAGATTATGTGCTTGGAACCAGGCACAAGGACTTGAACCGCTTGCTCCAAATATTCCTCAGATTTTGCAGTACCTAACTGAGATGCTGGACAAAGGCGTATCCTTCTCATCAATTAAGATCCATGCCTCTGCCATTTCAGCTCATTACAATATGGAACCTCCTATTTTCTCACATCCACTGCTAGGACAATACCTCATAGGGGCCAAAAATGTAAGACCCCCAAGGAGAGCACCGATACCTACATGGGACCTCAACCTTGTCTTGGAAAAGCTCACAATGCCTCCTTTTGAGCCAGCCGATACAGCTGAAATAAAATTCTTATCATGGAAAACTGCTCTGCTCCTAGCAATAACTTCAGCAAGAAGAGTCTCAGAGTTACAGGCATTAATGGCAGTGGAACCTTTTATCATTTTCCATCTGGACAGGGTTTCTCTAAGGACAAACCCAACATTTATGCCAATGGTAGTATCCAGTGTGGCTCTTAACCAAACCATTGATTTGCCAACTTTTTATCCAAATCCCCAGAATAAAGGGAAGAGACTTCTGCACTCTTTGGACATACACAGGCAGCTGTGCTTCTACTTGGACAAAACAAAAGCTTTCAGAAAGACTGAGGAACTATTTGTGGCATATGCTGCAGGATCACAAGGAAAGGCTATTTCAAAGCAGACTATTTAAAAATGGATAGAACACTGCATTAATTTCTGCTATGCACAGCATGGCAAATCAGTGCCTAAGAATATTAGGCCACATTCTACCAGGGCAGCAGCCACATCAGCAGCCTTTCTCAGGGGAGTACCAACCAAGGAAATTTTGGAGGCTGCAACTTGGAGTTCAGTGCACACTTTTACCAAGCACTATCACTTACCTCTTTACTCTAAATCCAGAGCAGGCTTTGCCACTGCAGTTCTGCAGGGCCTCATAGCCACTCCTAATCCTATTTAGACCCAGCCGCCCAACCTCAGCTTTGGGATTCAACCCAAGAATAATGACTGCAACAGTGAAACATGATGTACATAGTACAGTTGTGTACCTACCATAAATGTAGATGTTCAAGTGTATTCACTGTTGCAGTCCAGGTTACCCACCCACCATCCCCCTTTCTTTGCTGGGACTTACCTATACTTCTCTATCCTTTACAACCTATGTGGTGTATTTGCTTGTAGATGAAGGTATTGTTTATTTTTGTGTATTTTTTTTTTATAACCAAAATGTATTGCCTACCTTCTTGGGGACACCTGACATCTGGGACAAGAAAAACTGAAGAAAATGGCGTCGGCTGCAGCTTATATACCCCTGGCGCACTGACGTCAGGGAAGAGGTGACAGCAACCGACGCCGGACCAGGACTTTGGAATTCAGGCCGACTGCGGGTAGCCTGCCAGCAGGATAACCCAAGTGTAATGACTGCAACAGTGAATACACTCGAACATCTACATTTATGGTAGGTACACAACTGTACTTTCCACATGTTGAAATAGCAGCATACCATGGAACTCCCCAAACAAAAAATACTTTTCCAGCTTGTGCAGAGAATAAAGAATTACAAGAGCTTATGCATTCTGCAAGCCAAGTTACTAAGCACACCTTGCAATGTGGCTTTGACGCCCTAGAAGCATCTTGCAGGGCAGCAGTCCCTGGTTCTATCCTTAGAAGGCATGCTTGGCTTCAGGAACAGACCTTGCCAGACCATGTCAAATCAAAATTATTGGATGCACCATTGAAGAATGACAATTTGTTTGGCACCAAGGCAGAAGAGGTCTTAAAAAAGATGGAAGAAAAAGCTAAATCTATGCAGACAGTTAAAGACTTTTTACAGGTCTGGCCTCTAAGGTTCAGTAGGCATTGCCCCTCCATGCACTGGTCCTTTCTGGCCCCCTCCAGGCCAGCTCAGCCCAGACCCACGGGAAGCCAACCCCCCCCAGACAGCAGCCCCAGGGAATGCAGAGATCTAAGCAATGGAATTCCTCCACTTCAAAAATAGGGAGTGCTAAGCACTTATCTTTTGGCAGCCCTCTTGGGGGGAAAATTAGCACTTCATGCTCAAAATTGGAAGTTAATTACCCAGGACAAGTGGGTATTAAACATAGTATCCCAGGGGTACAGCTTTAATTTCCATACTTTGCCAAATCCAAACGGTTGGCCAGATCTGCCACAAAATCAGTGGGCAGAGGCTCAGAAACAGGTTCCGTCCCTCATGGATATGGGGGCTATTCAACCAGTACCAGAACAGGAAAAAGGACAAGGTTTTTATTTAAGATTGTTCCTGGTACCCAGAAAAGACAATGCCTGGCATCCAATACTGGACTTAGTGATTTTGAACACATTCCTGGACATTCCAAAATTCAAAATGCTGACTTTACAACAGCTACTGCCTATGCTGGGCAGAAATGCTTGGTTAGTGACTCTAGACTTAAAAGAGGCATACCTGCATATCCCAATAAAAGAATCGTGCAGAAGATACCTCCGCTTCAAGGCAGATTTTTTGCATTACCAGTTCTCTGCACTGCCCTTTGGCTTATCTACTGTTCCTAGGGTCGATGTTCATCGTGTTTCACTGTTGCAGTCATTACACTTGGGTTATCCTGCTGGCAGGCAATCCGCAGTCGGCCTGAATTCCAAAGTCCTGGTCCAGCGTCGGTTGCTCTCGCTTCTTCCCTGACGTCAGTGCGCCAGGGATATAAAAGATACAGCCGATACCATTTTCTTCAGTCTTTCTTGCCGCGCGGTGCCCGAAGCAAAAGCAGTTCGCAAGTGCTGGTCGGCGGACTCCTAAGATTTTCAAAATTGAATTTCAGATCCTAAGTCTTCAATAAAGCTAAGTACCCCATTGGGGAAACTTTTTTCTTGCTCCAGACCAATGTCAGAAAAAGTTAACAATTGTATTTCTTGTGGGAAGCAAATACCTCATAAGGATTTCCACTCTTACTGTATTCCTTGCCTAGGCCCTGACCACGACATGGCTAGTTGTCGGTTTTGTGCTAGATTTAACCAGTGCACTATTAAGCGTCAGTACGATTTTGCATTTCATTATTTTGGCAGAAGGTTTAACTACATAATGCCATCGGAACAACAGACCGGAATTCATAAAAAATGCAAGGATAAAGACAAGGACAAGCATCCGAGGTCCAAAACCGACGACGAAGCCTCTTCTAGGCCAATCGCCAGTTCGCCAGTGCTCAGTGAGGTGCTTTCGCAGCCCCTGACTCCCGCTACCTCAGAGCCACAGGCCACCTCCGACTCCCACATGGAGACAGCTAGGCCTCTGGATACTCAAGGTATTGGTCCTTCAAAAATTAATCCCTCAGATGGGTCCGGAGCCGCTGAGCAGGCATCGGCTTCTGAGGGTGTCTTCAGACCTACACAACTGTATATAAAGCCTACTTCAGCATCCAAGACAAAGTCTAAAAACTGTGTTAAAGACAAGGAAACCAGTACAGCATTCTCCAGGACAGGCTTCCATGCTTAAGAAACAGATGCTCAAAATGGCCGAAGACCTAAATACTTTGAACAGGGGTTCCCATCCCCCTCCTGATAAGAGGCCTAGGCAAGACACTGAATATGACTCCTCTGATCAGGTTTCCATTTCCTCTGACTCCTGATCAGAGATATTCTGTTCCTCCCTATGAGGATTCTATTCCTTCAGCTTCTCCTCTGGAGGACTATTCTTTTGGGGAAACCCTGCATACCATGAGAGCGCGTTTCCATTGGGAGAGCCAGGATTATTCCGATTCTAAGAAAAGACTTAGGGACTTTCTTTTACTTCCTCAGCACAGACCTCTTGCAATTCCCCCTGTTCTTGACATAGTAGATGATGTTTTCTCAGAGTCCGGCCTGTCTCCAGACTCTTTACCTCCTGCCCCTGTCAAGCCAGACAGATACTACAGGGTCCCAGACACCCATAAATTTCTTTACAAAAACCCTGCTGCTGACCCAGAAACTATCTCACAGGGTCCCAAAGGGGTCAAGGCTGCTTCTGCCAAAAACCCTGTCCCCTCAGACAGAGATTCTAGGGCTTTGGACAGATGGGGGGGGGGGAGTTTACACTTCTGCTACCTTGGCTGTAAGGGCTTTAAATTGTCAGTTTCATATGCTCAAATATCAGCAATATTTAATGTCTATGTTAAAACAAAAAATGTTGACAAATTCTGAATGTACTGAGAACAAAGATTTGCAGGATTTATTGCATGCAGCTGAACAAGTGGGAAAACATACTTTGCTGCTTGCAATGTGGCTATGATTCACTGGAGGCCTCGTGCAGGGCCGCTGTTACAGGTTCTGTTATTAGAAGGCATGCTTGGTTAAAGGAACAGAATCTGCCTGATCATGTTAAAGCAAAATTATTGGATGCTCCATTACAGCATGATACTTTGTTTGGTGTTAAGGCAGAGGAGGTGTTAAAGAAAATGGAGGATAAGGCAAAATCTATGCAGACAGTAAAGGATTTCTTACAGCTACAGCCACCCAGATTTAGCAGGAACTGGCCCTCTAAGAATTGGTCCTTTCCAGTGTCAGACAGACCACAAAGAGGCAGATTCAGATGCGCTAGAGGCAGGCAACAGTCCCAGGGCTCATACAGGCCCAAATAATGGGGTGCTCCTACCTCCAAAAGCGGAGAGGACAAATCACAGCCTTATAGAAAACAGTCCCAATGACTTCCCTCTGCCAATGCCAAGCACTTATTTTTTGGCAGCACCCTTAGGGGGAAAGCTAGCATTTTTTTCACAAAACTGGCACAAGATCCCACAGGACAAATGGGTCTTAAATATAGTCTCTCAGGGTTACAGGTTCCACTTTCACACCCTTCCAAAGGCAAAAGGTATACCAGACCTGCCACGCAATCAATGGCAAGAGACACAAAAACAAGTTTCATCTCTCATGGACATGGGGGCTATTCAGCCAGTGCCACAACAAGAGCAGGGACAAGGATTTTACTCAAGACTTTTCTTAGTACCAAGAAAGGACAAAGCCTGGAGACCAATTCTGGACCTGACTACACTAAATACTTTTCTGGAAGTCCCAAAATTCAAAATGTTGACTCTACAGTAGCTTCTGCCCATGCTGGACAAGAAGGCTTGGCTTGTAACTTTGGACCTCAAAGAGGCATACCTGCATGTCCCAATCAGACAAACTTGCAGAAGATACCTCAGATTCATAGCTGGCTCAATGCGCTACCAATTCTCTGCACTGCCCTTTGGCTTATCTACTGTTACAAGGGTCTTCACAAAATGCCTGGCACCAGTAATTGCATTTTGCAGACAAAGAGGAATTCAAATATACCCCTACTTGGACGACTGCCTTATTCAAGCAAAGGACAAAGATATTCTACTACAGCATCTGGCATTTGTAAAAAGATTACTAATTTGCCTAGGGTACACAGTAAACAAAAAGAAATCAAAACTAGTGCCCTCTCAAGAGATAATATTCCTGGGTGCAAGCTTAAATACAACTGCCCAGATGGCTTATCTCACGCCAGACAAACAAAGGCATCTGACTTCTTACTTCAAAGACATGGCAACAAAGTTCCAGTTATCTGCAAGGAAAATTCTGCAGGCCCTGGGCTACATGGCATCCTGCATTCTACTAATTCCATATGCAAGACTGCATATGAGGAAACTACAATGGTATTAAGATACTCCAGAACGCAACACAAGTACCCTGTAGTTGGTGAAACAGACTTCTTACTTTAATGCAATAAAGTAAGAAGTCTGTTTCACCAACTACAGGGTACTTGTGTTGCATTCTGGAGTATCTTATTATCAGTATCTACTAGTGTTTTTTGCATATGAAACTACAATGGTATCTAAAAAGTGTTTGGACTCAGCATTGCCACAGCCTGGAAACAGTAATTACTCTCATTCCCTGCCTGCAACAGGAATTTCAATGGTGGGCACAGGCCTGTCACCACAACAAGGGACAGCCATTCACCTTACCCACTGCCAGGCAGACACTAACAGATGCATCAAATTATGCCTGGGGGGTGCACATGTTAGGAAAATGTATCCAGGGCACATGGCACCGCAAACCAAATGCATCTTCATGTCAATCAAAAAGAGATGCTAGCTGTACAAAATGCTCTGACAGCCTTCAAGGACCTACTTCATCCAGGACAACAATTGATAAAGACAGACAATACTACAGTCATGTGGTACATAAACAAGCAAGGGGGCACGCATTCCTACCCCCTCTGCAGGCAAACCATGACTTTGTGGAACACAGCATTGACTTATCAAGTACATCTGCAAGCACAATTCCTACCAGGAAAGACAAATACTTTGGCAGATGAACTAAGCAGAAACCTCATGGATCCTCACGAGTGGAAACTGGATCCACAAATTTTCAACATGATAACAGGGAAATGGGGATGCCCAGACATAGATCTATTCGCCTCCCCTCACAACTGCCAGCTACAGAGATTCTGCAATCGGTCTTATCACAAGCAAGCATGAAAGTGGACGCCCTTTCATTCAGCTGGAAAGCCCTTACAGTATATGCCTACCCTCCTCTGCCTCTCCTCTCCAAGGTACTCCTAAAGGTCAGACAAGAGAAGCCAAAAATGATACTGATTGCCCCAGACTGGCCACGCCAGCACTGGTACCCAATCCTAAAGTGTTTGCCTCAAGGCCCAGCCTGGACATTGCCTCTAATACCTCATTTGCTGACCCAACAGAACAATCATATCCTGCACAGCCAACTCAAAACCCTAAATCTGGCTGCATAGCGGATAATGTAATCATTCAGAACACACCTCTCTCTAAAGCAGTTATGGATGTTATTTTGGAGGCCAGGAGGCCCAGCACCAGAAAATCTTATGCAGAAAAATGGAAGAGATTCTGTGCTTGGAACCAAGCGCAGGGAATTGACTCACATGAACCAAATATTCCTCAGATTTTGCAATACCTAACTGAGATGCTGGACAAAGGCCTATCCTTCTCATCAATTAAGATCCATGCCTCTGCCATTTCAGCTCATTACAATACGGACCCACCATTTTTTTCTCATCCACTGCTAAGACAGTTTCTCAGAGGGGCCAAAAACATAAGACCTCCAAGGAGAGCTCCAATGCCTACATGGGACCTCAATTTTGTCTTGGAAAAACTCACACTGCCTCCTTTTGAGCCAGCCAATACAGCAGAGATAAAATACTTGTCATGGAAAACCACTCTTCTCCTAGCAATAACTTCAGCAAGAAGAGTCTCAGCGTTACAGGCACTAATGGCTGTGGAACATTTTATTATTTTTCATCAGGACAGGGTTTCTCTAAGGACAAATCCCACATTTATGCCTAAGGTAGTGTCCAGCGTGGCTCTTAACCAAACCATACATTTGCCTACCTTTTATCCAAACCCACAGAATAAGGGGGAGAGACTTCTGCATACTTTGGACATACACAAACAGCTACGCTTTTACTTGGACAAGACTAAAGCCTTCAGAAAGACTGAACAACTCTTAGTGGCAGGTTCCCAAGGGAAAGCCATTTCAAAGCAGACTATTTCAAAATGGATAGGCCACTGCATTTGTTTCTGCTATTCACAACATGGCAAATCAGTGCCCAAGGACATTAGGCCACATTCTACCAGAGCAGCAGCCACTTCAGCAGCCTTCCTCAGAGTACCAATCAAGGATATTTTGGAGGCTGAAACATGGACTTCAGGGCACACTTTTACAAAGCGCTACCATTTACCTCTCTACTCTAAATCCAGAGCAGGCTTTGTCACTGCAGATGTTCATCATGTTTCACTGTTGCAGTCATTACACTTGGGTTATCCTGCTGGCAGGCTACACTCAGTCGGCCAGAATTTCAAAGTCTAGGTCCAGCGTCAGTTGCTGTCGCCTCTTCCCTGACGTCAGTGTGCCAGGGGTATAAAAGATGCAGCCAACGCCATTTTCTTCAGTCTTTCTTGCCGCATGGTGACCGAAGCAAAAACAGTTCGCAAGTGCCGGCCGGCCGACTTCTGAGATTTTCAAATCCGAATTTCAGATCCGAAGTCTTCATTAAAGCTAAGTACCCCGTTGGGGAAACATTTTTCTTGCTCCAGACCGATGTCAGAAAAAGTTAACAATTGTATTTCTTGTGGGAAGCAAATACTTCATAAGGATTTTCACTCTTGTATCCCTTGCCTAGGCCCTGATCACAATGTTACTAGCTGTCGGTTTTGTGCTAGCTTTAACCAACGCACTATTAAGTGTCAGTTTGATTTTGCATTTCATTACTTTGGCCGCAGATTTAATTATATAATGCCGTCAGTCCAGCCGACAACCAGAGTTTACAAAAAACGCAAGTACAAGAAGGATAGGCATCTGAGGTCCAAAACCGACGACGAGGCCTCTGCTAGGCCAGTCGCCGGTTCTCAGTGAGGCGCTTTTGCAGCCCCTGGTGCCCACTACCTCAGAGCCACAGGCCACTTCCGACTCCCACGTAGAGCCGACTGGGCCTTCGGATACTCAAGGTATTGGACACTCGGAAATCATTCCCTCAGATGGATCCGTAGCTGCTGAGCAGGCATCGGCTTCTGAGGGTGTCTTCAGACCTATACAACTATATATTAAGCCATCTTCAGCTTCAAAGACAAAGACTAAAGCAGCTCTAAAGACAAAGAAACAAGTACAGCATTCTCCTACTCAGACTACCATGCCTAAAAAACAGATGCTCAAAATGGCCGAAGACCTAATTACTTTGATCAGGGGCTCCCATCCCCCTCCTGATAAGAGGCCTAAGCAAGAGGCAGAGTATTATTCTTCTGATCAAGTTTCTATTTCCTCTGATTCCTCTTCTGAACAGGATTATTCCATGCTTCCCTATGAGGACTCTGATGCTGAAGAATCCATTCCTTCAGCCTCTACTCCTGAGGATTATTCTTTTGGGGAAACCCTGCATACCATGAAGGAGCATTTCCACTGGGAGAGCCAAGATTATTCTGAATCTAAGAAAAGGCTCAGAGACTTTCTGCTACTTCCTCAGCACAGACCCCTTGCTATTCCACCTGTTTTAGACATTGTAGATGATGTATTTTCAGAGTCCGGCTTGTCCCCTGACTCTTTACCCCCTGCACCTGCTAAACCAGACAGACTACAGGGTTCTGGATTCTCATAAATTCCTATATAAAAGCCCTGCTGCTGATCCAGAAACTATATCTCAGGGTCCCAAAGGGGTTAAAGCCTCCACTGCAAAAAACCCTGTCCCCTCTGATAGGGATTCTAGGGCTCTAGACAGATGGGGGGGGGGAGTATACACTTCTGCTACCTTGGCTGTAAGGGCTTTAAATTGTCAGTTTCATATGCTTAAATATCAGCAATATTTAATGTCACTGCTTAAATAAAAATTGTTGACAAATACTAAATACGTTTCTGTAAGTTCCAAAATTCAAGATGTTGACTCTACAGCAGCTACTGCCCATGCTGGGCAAGAAGGCTTGGCTCGTAACTTTGGGCCTAAAAGAGGCATACCTGCATGTCCCAATCAAACAATCTTGCAGAAGATACCTAAGAATCATAGCTGGCTCAATGCATTACCAATTCTCTGCACTGCCCTTTGGCTTATCTACTGCACCCAGGGTCTTCACAAAATGCTTGGCACCAGTAATTGCTTTTTGTAGACAAAGAGGAATTCAAATATATCCCTACTTGGACGACTTCCTAATTCAAGCAGAGAACAAAGACATTCTTCTAAAGCATCTGGCATTCGTAAAAAGATTACTAACTGGCCTAGGGTACACAGTAAACAAAAAGAAATCAAAACTAGTGCCCTCTCAAGAGATAATATTCCTGGGTGCAAGCTTAAATACAACTGCCCAGATGGCTTATTTCACGCCAGACAAACAAAAGCAGCTGACTTCTTACTTCAAGAAATTGGCAAAAAAAAACATTTATCTGCAAGGAAAATCCTGCAGGCCCTGGGTTTTATGGCATCCTGCATTCTACTAATTCCATATGCCAGACTGCATATGAGGAAACTACAATGGTATCTAAAAAGTGTTTGGACTCAGCATTGCCACAGCCTGGAGACAGTAATTGCACTCATTCCCTGCCTGCAACAGGAGTTTCGATGGTGGGCAGAAGCCTGTCACCACAACATGGGTCTGCCATTCAGTTTACCGACAGCCAGACAGACACTGACAAAGGATGCATCAGATTATGCCTGGGGGGCCCATATGGCAGGAAAATGTATTCAGGGCACATGGCCTGCAAACCAGATGCATCTTTACATCAATCAAAAAGAGATGCTAGCTGTTCAAAATGCCCTGACAGCTTTCAAGGACCTGCTTCATCCAGGACAACTACTGATAAAGACAGACAATACTACAGTCATGGTACATAAACAAGCAGGGAGGTACATATTCCTACCCTCTCTGCAGACAAGCAATGACCTTATGGCACACAGCATTGGCTTTTCAAATTCACCTGCAAGCACAATTCCTGCCAGGAAAAACAAATACTCTGGCAGACGAACTAAGCAGAAACCTCATGGATCCCCACGAATGGAAACTGGATCCACAAGTCTTCAGCATGATAATAAGGAAATGGGGATGCCCAGAGATAGATCTATTTGCCTCCCCCCTCACAACTGCCAGTTGCAGAGATTTTGCACAAGGATTTATCACAAGCAAGCATGGAAAGTGGACGCCCTATCCTTCAGCTGGAAAAATCTAACAGTATATGCCTTTCCTCCACTGCCTGTCCTTCCCAGAGTACTCCTAAAGGTCAGACAAGAGAAGCCAAAAATGATACTGTTTGCACCAGACTGGCCATGCCAGCACTGGTACCCAGTCCTAAAGAGCTTGTCTCAAGATCCAGCATGGATATTGCCTCAAACTTCTCACTTGCTGACCCAACAAAACAATCAGATCCTGCACAGCCAACTCAGCACCTTAAATCTGGCGGCATGGTGGATAATGTAACCATTCAGAACACTCCTCTTTCAAAAGCTCTTATGGATGTTATCTTGGAGGCCAGGAGGCCCAGTACCAGAAAATCTTATGCAGAAAAATGGAAGAGATTCTGTGCTTGGAACCAGGAACAAGGCATTGACACGTGTGTACCAAATATACCTCAGATTTTACAATACCTAACTGAAATGCTGAACCAATGGCCTTTCTTTCTCATCAATTAAGATTCATGCCTCTACCATTTCAGCTCATTACAATACAGAACCACCTATATTTTCTCATCCTTTAATAAGGCAGCACCTCAGAGGGGCCAAAAACATTAGGCCTCCAAGGAGAGCACCAGTTCCAGCCTGGGACCTAAATTATATTTTGGAAAAACTCACACTGCCTCCTTTCAAGCCAGCTTCAACAGCAGATATAAAATTTTTATCCTGGAAAACAGCTCTACTCCTAGCAATAACCTCTGCAAGGCGAGTCTCGGAGTTACAAGCACTCATGGCTGTGGAACCTTTTATTATTTTTCATCCAGACAGGGTTTCTCTGAGGACAAACCCTACATTCATGCCTAAGGTGGTATCCATTCACTTGCCTACCTTTTATCCAAATCCACAGAACAAGGGTGAGAAAATTCTGCATTGTTTGGACATACACAGGCAGTTACGTTTCTACTTGGACAGAACTAAAGCTTTCACAAAAACTGAGCAACTTTTAGTGTCATATGCTGCAGGATCACAAGGAAAGGCTATCTCAAAACAGGCTATTTCTAAATGGATAGGCCATTGCATCCGTTTATGCTATTTTCAACATGGCAAATCAGTGCCTAAGGGCATTAGGCCTCATTCCACCAGAGCAGCAGCCACTTCAGCAGCCTTCCTCAGAGGAGTACCAACCAAAGATATCTTAGAGGCTGCAACTTGGAGTTCAGTGCACACTTTCACAAATCACTACCACTTACCTCTTTACTCTAAGTCCAGAGCAGGCTTTGCCACTGCAGTTCTGCAGGGCCTCATAGCCTCTCCTAATCCTATTTAGCCCAGCCACCCATCCTCAGCTTTGGGATTCAACTCAAGAGTAATGACTGCAACAGTGAAACACAATGAACATAGTACAGTTGTGTATCTACCATAAATGTAGATGTTCGAGTGTATTCACTGTTGCAGTCCAGGTTACCCACCCACCATCCCCCTTCTCTTTGCTGGGACTTTTCTGCACTTCTCTTTCCTATACAACCTATTTGGTGTATTTGCTTGTAGATAAAGGGAATGTTATTTTTGTGCATGCATTTTATTGGCATATTTTTTCAGCCTACCAATTTGGGGGCACCTGACATCTGGGGCAAGAAAAACTGAAGAAAATGGCGTCGGCTGCATCTTTTATACCCCTGGCGCACTGACATCAGGGACAGCAACCGACGCCGGACCTAGACTTTGGAATTCTGGCCGACTGAGGGTAGCCTGCCAGCAGGATAACCCAAGA
Organism: Protopterus annectens; assembly: GCF_019279795.1. Lineage (NCBI taxonomy): Eukaryota > Metazoa > Chordata > Ceratodontiformes > Protopteridae > Protopterus > Protopterus annectens. Next base: position 348,932,870 of record NC_056735.1, on the reverse strand, counting down.
GTAATGACTGCAACAGTGAATACACTCGAACATCTACGTTTATGTTAGGTACACAGCTGTACTTTTTGCAGGGCCTCATAGCCACTCCAAACTCTATTTAGGCCCAGCCACCCAATCTCAGCTTTGGGATTCAACCCAAGTGTAATGACTGCAACAGTGAAACACGATGAACATAGTACAGTTGTGTACCTACCATAAATGTAGATGTTCGAGTGTATTCACTGTTGCAGTCCAGGTTACCCTCCCACCACCCCCCTTTTTCTTTGCTGTGACTTATCTGTACCTATCTATTCTATACAACCTATGTGGTGTATTTGCTTGTAGATGAAGGTTATGTGCATGCTTTTTTATAATCATAATTTTTACAGCCTACCCTTTTGGGGGGCACCTGACATTTGGGGCAAGAAAAACTGAAGAAAATGGCGTCGGCTGCATCTTTTATACCCCTGGAGCACTGACGTCAGGGAAGAGGTGACAGCAACCGATGCCGGACCAGGACTTTAGAATTCAGGCCGACTGTGGGTTGCCTGCCAGCAGGATAACCCAAGTGTAATGACTGCAACAGTGAATACACTCGAACATCTACATTTATGGTAGGTACATAACTGTACTTTACAAAGTGCCTGGCACCAGTAATTGCATTTTGCAGACAAAGAAGCGTACATTTTTATCCTTACCTGGATGACTGTCTCATTCAAGCAGAGAACAATGACATTCTTCTTCAACATCTGGCATTTGTAAAAAGGCTTCTAACATGCCTAGGGTACACAATAAACGAAAAGAAATCACAACTGGTACCCTCTCAAATAATTACATTCCTGGGTGCAAGCTTGAATACAACTGCCCAGATGGCTTACCTTACGCCAGACAAACAAAGGCAAGTGACAACATACTTCAAACAGATGTTAACAAAAACCCACTTATCTGCAAGACAAATTCTGCAAGCTTTGGGGTTCATGGCATCCTGCATTCTACTAATTCCATATGCAAGACTGCATATGAGGAAACTTCAATGGTACCTAAAAGGTTTATGGAGTCATTGTCACAGTCTGGAAACAATGATTCCTCTCATTCCCTGCCTACAACAGGAGTTTCTTTGTTGGGCAGAGACATGTCACCAAAACAAGGGACTGTCATTCACTCTACCCCCTGCACCCAAACCCTAACTACAGATGTATCAGACTATGCTTGGGGAGCCCACCTGGCGGGGAGATGCATTCAGGGCATATGGAGCCCAAAACAAATGCATCTGCACATCAACCTGAAAGAGATGCTAGCTGTTCAGAATGCTCTGACAGCCTTCAAGGACTTACTTCATCCAGGACAAATACTGATATAGACGGACAACACCATGGTTATGTGGTACATAAACAAGCAGGGGGGTACACATTCCTACCCCCTTTGCAGACTAGCCATGGCATTGTGGAACACAGCCTTGACTTACCGAGTACATCATCAAGCTCAATTCCTGCCAAGAAAAAAAAATACTCTGCCAGACGACCTAAGCAGAAATATTATGGACCCACATGAGTGGAAACTAGATCCACAAATCTTCAGCATGGTAACACAGAAATGAGGGAGCCCAGACATAGATCTATTTGCCTCTCTCCAAAATTATCAAGTGGACAAATTCTGCACAAGGACTTATCACAGACAAGCATGGAAAGTGGATGTCCTATCCTTCAGTTGGAAAAACCTATCAGTCTATGCCTTTCCCCCTCTGCCTCTTCTCTCCAAGGTCTTATTAAAGGTCAGACAGGAAAAAACAAAAATGATCCTAATTGCTCCGGACTGGCCTCGCCAGCACTGGTACCCAATTCTAAGGAATATGTCTCCAATCCCTCCATGGTACTTGCCTCAAATACTTCATCTACTGTCTCAGCAGAACAATCAAATTCTGCACACACAGCTCCAAACTCTGAACCTTGCAACATGGCTGATCATTTAATTATTCAAACAACACCTCTCAGTAAATCTGTGATGGATGTCATTTTGGAAGCCAGAAGGCCTAGTACTACAAAATCTTAGGCTGATAAATGGAAGAGATTCTGTGCTTGGAACCAAGTACAAGGAACGCACACAGCAAAACCAAATATCCCTCAGATATTACAATACTTAACTGAGATGCTGGACAAGGGCCTATCCTTTTCTTCAATAAAAATCCATGCCTTTGCCATCTCAGCTCATTACAACACGGAGCCTCCCATCTTTTCTCATCCTCTGCTAAAACAGTATCTTAGAGGGGCCAAAAATTTAAGGCATCCCAGAAGATCACCAACTCCTGCATGGGACCTCAATTTTGTGCTGGAAAAATTCACCCTGCCTCCTATTGAACCAGCAGATACTGCAAATATAAAATTTTTATCTTGGAAAACAGCTTTCCTTTTGGCAATCACTTCAGCAAGAAGGATTTCAGAACTACAGGCTCTCATGGCTGTGAAGCCTTTTATTACATTTTACTCGGACAGGGTGTCCCTCAGGACCAATCCTTTATGCCTAAGGTGGTACCCAGTGTGGCTCTTAACCAAACTATTCACCTACCAATGTTTTACCCAAATCTGCAGAACAAGGGGGAGCGGATTCTGCATTCATTGGACGTACACAGACAACTAAGATTCTACTTAAACAGGACCAAATCTCTAAGAAAGTCTGAGCAACTACTGGTGACATTTGCTTCAGGATCAAAGGGGAAGGCTATATCAAAGCAGACTATTTCTAAGTGGATAAGCCACTGCATTTGTTTCTGCTACTTACACCATGGTAAACCTGTGCACAAGGGAATCAGGTCACATTCCACCAGGGCTGCCTCTACCTCAGCAGCTTTTCTCAGAGGAGTTCCAACCAAAGACATTCTAGAAGCTGCTACTTGGAGCTCTGTTCATACTTTCACAAAGCATTATCATTTGCCTCCCTTCTCCAAATCCAGGGCAGGCTTTGCCACTGCAGTTCTGCAGGGCCTTATAGCCGCTCCTAATGCTATTTAGTTCCATCCTCCCATCCATAGCTTTGGGATTCTACCCAAATGTAATGACTGCAACAGTGAAACACGAAGAACATAGTACAGTTGTGTACACTAAATGTAGATGTTCGAGTGTATTCACTGTTGCAGTCCGGGTTACCCATCTGCCACCCCCCTTTTCTATAATTTCTCTCTCCTTCACTATATTCTAAAGCCTTTGTGGTGTATTTGCTTTTAGATGAAGGTAAAGTTTATTTTGCTAAAAGTGCATTTACATATATATTACTGTTTATATATATATATGGTGCAAGAAAAACTGAATAAAATGGCGTCGGCTGCATGTTTTATACCCCTGATGACCTGACGTCATGGAAGAGGAGACAGCAACCGACACGGGACCCAAGACTGTTATTCAGGCCGACTGAGGGCAACCTGCCAGCAGATTACCCAAATGTAATGACTGCAACAGTGAATACACGAACATCTACATTTATGGTAAGTGTACACAACTGTACTTTCTCTGCACTTCCCTTTGGTGTATCCACTGCTCCCAGAGTTTTCACAAAATGCCTGGCTCCTGCCATTGCTTTTTACAGACAAAAATATTCAAATTTACCCTTACTTAGACAATTGCCTGATTCAGGCAGGCAGTCAGGAAAAGCTGTTACAGCACCTGACCTTTGTAAAGGACCTACTGACCTCCCTGGGTACACTATCAATGAAAAGAAATTAAAAGTAGTACCCAGACAAAAAGTTGTATTCCTGGGAGCAAGCCTGGACACAGCATCCCAGATGGCATTCCTTACTCCAGAAAAACAAGCCTACATGACAGGCTACTTCTCTCAACTAGCCACCAGAACCCAGTTATCTCACAAGGAAAATCCTTCAAGCTCTAGGGTTCATGGCCTCCTGCATTCTACTCATTCCATATGCCAAACTGCATATGAGGAAACTACAATGGTACCTAAAAAGCCTTTGGTGTCAACACTCTCAAGATCTGGAAACTGTCATACCGATGATACCTTGTCTAAGGAAAGATTTTCTTTGGTGGGCAGCAGTATGCAACCACAATAAGGGGCTTCCCTTCTCACAACCCCACACTACCCAAACCCTCGCCACAGATGCATCAGATTATGCCTGGGGTGCACACCTGGACGGCAGATGCATTCAGGGCCATTGGAGCCCAAATCAAATACATCTGCACATCAACCAAAAAGAGATGCTAGCTGTTCAGCACGACCTGACAGCTTTAAGACCCCCTACTCTCCCCGGGGCCTCTACTGATCAAAACAGACAACACCACAGTGATGTGGATTATCAACAAGCAGGGAGGAATTCACTCTTATCCTCTCTGCAGGCTCGCCAGGACCCTTTGGCACATGGCCTCAGCCATGCAGATACACCTACTAGCACAATTCCTGCCAGGATCCCTAAACTTTCTGGCAGACAACTTAAGGAGAAACGTGCTAGACCCACACGAGTGGCAGCTAGACCACAAAACCTTCACCCTTGTAACCCAGAAATGGAGCACCCCGAAGATAGATCTCTTTGCCTCCCACTCCAATCATCAGCTCAGCAAATTCTGCACTAGGAAACCTCACAGCAAGGCCTGGAAAGTGGATGGTCTATCCTTCCAGTGGGTAAACCTCTCAACCTCTCGGTCTATGCATTTCCCTCTATACCACTCATGTCAACAGTTCTGCTCAAAATAAGGGAAGAAAAACCGAGGACATTCCTGATTGCCCCAGATTGGCCACGCCAGCAATGGTACCCACTGCTGCACAGCCTATCACCCCTGCCCCCATGGCACCTACCTCAGATCCCAACTCTCCTGACCCAGAAGAATGGAGAATTTAGGCAGCCCCAATTGCAAACCCTCAGCCTGGCAGCCTGGTTTATTCTCTGGTCTCTCCTCAAACTGCCAGCCTAAGCAAACAAGTCCTAGATGTGATACGTGAGGCCAGATGCCCCAGCAATAGAAAATCCTATGCTGATAAGTGGAAAAGGTTTTGCACCTGGATCCAGTTAAGGGAGCTGAAACAGCACAGCCTTCCCTACCTCTCATTCTGGATTACCTAGCAGACCTGCTACACAGGGGTCTATCCTTCTCTTCTACTAAATTCATGCCTCTGCCATCTCTGCTAATTTCAGCACAGAGCCACCTCTATTCTCACACCCTCTCATCAAACAGTTCCTAAGAGGGGCTAACAACTTAAGACCACCTAGAAGAGCTCCTACCCAAGCTTGGGACCTTAACTTTGTGTTGGAAAAGCTCATCCTACCCCACTTTGAACCTGCAGCTTCAGCAGAGTTAAAATTCCTCTCCTGGAAAACAGCCTTGTTTCTGGCCATCACTTCAGCTAGAAGAGTTTCAGAGCTACAAGCACTCATGGTTGTAGAGCCCTTCATCATTTTCCACGCTGACAGGTTCTCCCTCAGGACTAACCCCTCCTTCATGCCTAAAGTGTCTAGTGTGGCTTTCAACCAATCCATTCATTTGCCCACCTTTTTCCCTAACCCACAAAACATGGAAAGGATTCTGCACTCTCTAGATGTGCACAGACAGCTCAGATTCTGTCTGGATAGGACTAAGTCTTTTAGAAAAACTGACCAATTGCTAGTCAGCTTCATAGCAGGGGCAGAGGGCAAGGCCATATCCAAACAGTCAATCTCCAAATGGATAAAACACTGCATCAATTTCTTCTACAAACAACACAGGAAACAGCCCCAAAGGGGGTCAGGACACATTCCACCAGGGCAACCTCCACCTCTGCAGCTTTTCTCAGAGAGGCCCCCACCAGGGACATCCTGGTGGCTGCTACTTGGACTTCTGTTCATACCTTCACCAAGCATTACAACCTGCCTATCGTCTCCAAATCCAGGCAGGCTTTGCCACTGCAGTCTTGCAGGTCATCCTAGCCAGCCCTCAGTCTTCTTGACTGCCTCCACCCTTTTTCTTCAGCTTTGGGAATCAACCCAAATGTGATGACTGCAACAGTAAAACATGAAGAACATAGTACAGTTGTGTACACTTACTATAAATGTAGATGTTCGAGTGTATTCACTGTTGTAGTCCTGGTTTCCCCCCATCCATCCCCCTTGTCTCTCTCTCTCTCTTCCTCTCTCCTTATAGGGAATTTTTGGTATTTACTTTCTACTGGTGGTGTTCTTCCACCATAACCTAGCTCCCTATTTGGGGGCTCCTGACAGTTGGGGCAAGAAAAACTGATGTAATGGCATCAGCTGCCTGTTTTTATTCCACTGACAACCTGACGGCAGTCCTGGAGCTACAGCAACTGACGCAGAAATATTAAGCCTCTGATATTCGGGCTGACTAAGGGCTACCCCTGGCAGGGTAACCCATATGTGATGACTGCAACAGTGAATATACTCGAACATCTACATTTATGGTAAGTGTATACAACTGTACTTTCTCTCTCAGTTTGCTCAAATCAGGTCTGATCCCAGACACAACTGAAATCTTTTTTGAGTTCACCCTGAATATGTTAGAATGCAAGGCCTATTTACACCCTCCCCCAGTTTCTGGAGAGCTTCTTGCAATTGGCACACAGATTCTGTATGGTAGTAAATTAATTACTTGTGGCCCGTAGGTTCATAGGCTTAGTCATTGCAATGGTTCCCTTGGTGAAGTTATTTGCCAGAAAGTTCTAGTCCTACTTAAAGGCCCACTTAAATCCACATTTTCAGTCCCTTGACAGGATCATACCAGTGATGCCATTCATTTAAAGAGAGTTCAGCTGGAGAGTAAAGCAGGTCCAGATGAACACGGGCTTACCATTCTCATTGCCTCAGCACAACCAAACCATAACAACCAATGCCTTATATATCACTTTGTGGGGTGGGGGCAAACAACAGTTTAAGTATCCAAAACAAGTGGAACCAGTCCCAAATAAAACTCCATTTCAGGTTTAAAAAGGTAGCCCTCAGGCAGACTGAATACCAAAGTCTTGGGATTTCTGCGTCAGATGCTGTCGCTTCTTCCATGACGTCAGGTCATCAGGGGTATAAAACAGGCAGCCGATGCCATTACACCAGTCTTTCTTGCTGAGAAGCAGCCCGAAGCAGAAGCAGTTTGCAAGTGCCAGTCGGCTGCTACCTGAAATTTTCATTTTTCGAGTTTCAAACCTGTAGCTTTCTAAAGCTAAGTACCCCATTGGGGATTCTGTTTTCTTGCTCTAACCAATGTCAGAAAAAGTTAACAATTGTCTTGCCTGTGGAAAGCAAATACCTCACAGAGATTTTCATTCTTACTGCGTCACCTGTTTAGGCCCAGACCACAATGTCCCTCACTGTCGGTTTTGTGCCTTGTTTAACACCCAAACCATTCGTTGGGCTATTTTTGTCGCTAAATTCTTTCTCTCTCGTTCTCCATATTCCAAAATGGCTTCAGTAAGCCATCTGACTAACGATCTTCCGAAAAAGTGCAAAGATAAAGACAGAGACAGACTGCATAGGTCAAAAACTGCTGATGATGCTTCAGTTAAGGTAGTCGCCAGTCCACCAGTACTCAGTGAGGTGCTTTTGCAGCCCCTGGTGCCTGCTTCTACAGATTCGCAGGCCTCTGCTGAGACCTATTTGGAGTCCGGTATGCCACGAGATGCTTCTTCAACTATGGAACCTGCGGATGTCTATACCTTGGATGGGTCTGGAGCTGCTGTGCAGGCACCGGCTTCTGAGGGTGTAGTCAGACCTACCGATATTCGCATTAAACCGACTTCTTTTTAAGCTATAACTACCGAGTTTCTCAGGCCCAGAGTACGCATTACGCCTAGAAAACCGACGACCAAAGCTCTTGCTCAAGCTCCCATGCCTCAAAAACAAATGCTTAGAATGGTTGAAGACCTTATCACCCTAATTAGGGGAAGCCAGCCTCCCCCTGCTAAGAGACAAAGAATTGAGTTTTTCTGATTCTACAAACCAGGAGTCCTATGACTCTGGGCCTTCTGATTACCAGGACATACCTTTATCTACCTTTGAGGATTCAGATGCAGAGGAATCCATTCCCTCTGCCTCCCCTCCAGAGGGTTTTTCTTTTGGTGAAACCTTGCATACTTTAAGAAAGCATTTCCGCTGGGAATGCCAGGATTATCCTCAGTCCAAAAAGAGACTCAGAGAATTTTTAGAGTTGCCTTAGCACAGGCCCCTAGCTATACCCCCTGTCCTGGATGTTGTAGATAATGTCTTTATGGAATCCAGTCTTACTCCAGACACTTTACCACCGGCCCCTAGAAAACCTGACAGGTACTACAGAGTACCCGATTCTCACAAATATCTCTTTAAGAATCCTACTGTGGATCCAGAGACCATTTCCCAGGGGCCTAAAGGTATTAAGGCTACTACAGCCAAAAAAAACCCTACTCCTTCAGACAGGGATTCCAGAGCTTTAGACAGATGGGGTAAGAAGGTATATACCTCTGCAACTCTTGCCATCAGGGCATTGAATTGCCAGTTTCATATGTTGAAGTACCAGCAACATGTTATGGAACAAATTAAACAAAACATGTTGTTACTTCCAGATTCTGCAGAAAATAAAGACTTGCAAGAGTTAATGCATTCTGCAAACTAAGTTAGTAAGCATACTTTGCAATGTGGCTTTGATGCTCTAGAAGCATCTTGCAGGGCTGCAGTCACTGGACCTGTACTGAGAAGGCATGCTTGGCTGAAGGAACAAACCTTGCCAGACCATGTCAAATCAAAATTACTAGACGTTCCTTTAAATCAGGACCGTTTGTTTGGCACCAAAGCAGAACAGGTTCTTAAAAAGATGGAAGAAAAAGCTAAATCTATGCAAACTGTTAAATAATTCTGGCAAGTGCAGCCACCTAGATTCCGTAGGCACTGGCCTACAAAATACTGGTCCTTTCCAGGCCCTTCCAGGCCTTCACAGTCCAAACCCAGGGGAACCAGACCACCAAGACTACAGTCTCAGGGTGTGCAGAGATCTAAACAATGGAGTGCTCCCACCACAAAAACAGGGAGTTGCAAGCCACCCCCTTATGGTAAAAGTTCACAATGACTTGTCAATTATCCTTCCCAGCCCTGCCCATCTACTTTCACCCCAGGAGGAAAACTTGCCCTTCATGCCAAAAACTGGATGTCCATTACCCAGGACCGATGGGTTCTAAACATTGTATCCCAGGGATACAGATTCTACTTCCATTCCCTGCCAACCCCAAGTGGGTTTCCAGACCTTCCTCCAAACCAGTGGGCAGAGGCTCAAAAGCAAGTACATTCCCTGCTCAATATCAGGGCCATCCAACCTGTTACATTAGAACAAAAGGGACAGGGTTTCTACTCCAGACTGTTCCTGGTGCCAGAAAAGAGGGCTTTTGGTGCCCAGTCCTGGATCTATCAGTTTTCAACACCTTTCTGGTGGTCCCAAAATTCAAAATGCTAACCCTGCAGCAGCTTCTCCCTATGCTAGCCAAGGATGCCTGGCTATTCACCCTAGACTTAAAAGAGGCCTATCTGCACATCCCCATAAGGGAGTCTTGCAGGAGATACCTCCACTTCAAGGCAGGCTCTATGCACTATCAGTTCTCTGCACTTCCCTTTGGCTTATCTACTGCGCCCAGAGTATTCACAAAGTGCCTGGCTCCAGCCATTGCATACTGCAGGCAGAGAAATATCCAAAGTTTCTCATACTTGGACGATTGCCTGATTCAAGCGGACAGTCAGGATTTACTACTTCAGCACCTGGCATTTGTAAAAAGACTCCTATCTTCATTGGGGTACACCATCAACAAAAATAAATCACAACTGGTGCCCAGTCAAAAAATTGTATTCCTGGGAGCAAGCTTGAACACAGCTTCCCACATGGCCTTTCTCACTCCAGAAAAACAGATCTATTTGAACTACTTCAAACACATGGCCACCAAAACCCAGCTATCTGCAAGGAAAATATTGCAAGCCCTAGGGTTCATGGCCTCATGCATTCTGCTAATTCCATATGCAAGACTGCTTATGAGGAAACTTCAGTGGTACTTAAAAAGTCTTTGGTGCCAACATTCTCAGGATCTGGAAACATTCATTCCGATCATTCCTTGTCTAAGGGCAGAGTTCCTTTGGTGGGCAGAAGCATGCAACCATGATAAGGGACTGCCTTTCACTCAACACCTTGCCGCCTAAACCCTGACCACAGATGCATCAGACTATGTATGGGTGGCTCACATGGCAGCCAAATGCATTCAGGGAAAGTGGACCCCAGGACAAATTCTCCTGCTCATCAATCAAAAAGAGATGTTAGCTGTACAGTATGCTCTGACAGCCTTCAAATACCTAATCCTTCCAGGACAGCTGCTGATAAAAACAGACAACACCACAGTTATGTGGTACATAAACAAACAGGGGGGAACCCATTCTTACCCACTCTGCAGGTTAGCCATGGCCCTGTGGAACACAGCCTTGAGCAATCAAGTGCATCTGCAAGCTCAGTTCCTGCTAGGCAAATGGAATTCACTGGCAGATGACTTAAGCAGAAATCTTCTGGACCCACATGAGTGGAAATTGGAGCCCAACACCTTCAATCTTCTAATCCAGAGGTGGGGGACACCAAAGGTGGACCTCTTTGCCTCCCCCGAGAACCACCAGTTAAGGAAATTTTGCACCAGAAACCCTCACAACAGGGCCTGGAAGGTGGATGCCTTATCCTTCAAATGAGAAAACATCTCAATTTATGCCTTTCCCCCACTGTCCCTCCTCTCAAAGGTACTACTCAAGATCAGACAGGACAGCCCAAGGGCAATTCTTATTGCCGCAGATTGGCCAAGCCAGCACTGGTACCCACTCTTATGCAGTCTGACAACAGTGCCACCCTGGCACCTTCATCACACTCCTTCCCTGCTCTCTCAGCAGGGACAGATTTTGCATCCACAGCTGCAAACCCTAAACCTTGCAGCCTGGCTTATCCCCTGAATACTCCACCAGCAACCCTCAGCAAGCAGGTGCTGGACATCATTCTTGAGGCCGGAAGGCCTAGTACTAGAAAATCCTGTGCTGAAAAGTGGAAAAGATATTGCTCTTGGAGACAGTCTCAAGGAAAGGACACAGCTGTGCCCTCCTTACCTCAAATCCTTGATTACCTAGCAGAGCTACTCCACAGATGGCTATCCTTCTCCTCCATTAAAATTCATGCCTCTGCCATCTCAGCTCATTATAATACTGAGTCACCTCTATTCTCTCACCCTCTCATCAAACAGTTTCTGAGAGGGGCTAACAACTTAAGACCCCTAGGAGAGCACCCATCCCTGCCTGGGACCTTAACTTTTTACTGGAAAAGCTCACGACCCCCCCCTCTTTTGGACCTGCAGCTTCAGCAGAGTTAAAATTCTTTTCTTGGAAAACAGCCTTGCTTTTAGCCATAACCTCAGCTAGAAGAGTGTCTGAGTTACAGGCACTAATGGCTGTGGAACCCTTCATTATTTTCCATGCTGACAGGGTTTCCCTCAGAACTAACCCGTCCTTTATGCCTAAGGTGGTCTCCAATGTGGCTATAAACCAAGCCAATCATTTGCCAACCTTCTTCCATAATCCTCAAAATAAAGGGGAGAGGATCCTGCACTCCTTGGATGTGCACAGATAGCTCGGGTTCTACCTTGACAGGACTAAACCTTTCAGAAAATCTGACCAACTGCTAGTCAGCTTTGCTACAGAGGAAGAGGGCAAGGCCATTTCAAAGCAAACCATTTCCAAATGGATAGCACACTGCATCCATTTCTACTACAAGCACCATGGAAATCCTACCCCACAGGGGATCAGAACACATTCCACTAGGGAGGGCTACTTCCACCTCTACAGCATTTCTCAGGGGAGTCCCTACCAGGCACATTCTGGAAGCTGCAACCTGGAGTTCTGTACACGCCTTCACCAAGCTTTACCACTTACCTATTTTTTTCTAAATCCAGAGCTGGATTTTCTACAGCAGTCGTACAAGGCCTGCTAGCCAGCCCTAACTCTTCTTGAATGCCTTCACCCTTCCTCAGCTTTGGGAATCAACCCAAGTGTGGTGACTGCAACAGTGAAACACGAAGAACATAGTACAGTTGTATACACTTACCATAAATGTAGATGTTCGAGTGTATTCACTGTTGCAGTCCTGGTTTCCCTTCCCTCCAGCCCCCTGTTTTTCTCTATCCTTTCTACCTCTCCTCTATATGACCATTTTTTATGGCAGGGGTATTTACTTTTTACTGGTGGTGTTCCACACCATATACTAGCTTCCTATTGGGGGGCTCCTGACATCTGGGGCAAGAAAAACTGATGTAATGGCATCGGCTGCCTGTTTTATACCCCTGATGACCTGATGTCTTGGAAGAAGTGACAGCATCCGATGCAGAAATCCCAAGACTCTGGTATTCGGGCCGACTGAGGGCTACCTGCAGGCAGATAACCCAAGTGCAATGACTGCAACAGTGAATACACTCGAACATCTACATTTATGGCAAGTGTATATAACTGTACTTTTGTTGTACAATCAAATTACTTTCATGGACCACATTAGTATGCTTAGTAAAATGGTGAAAATCATCCGCTTCCAAGCTCATTAAAATAGGAACATAGACCCCTCTCCCCCTCATGTGCAATGAGATGCTGATGTCATCTGGCTTTGTGGGTATTTAAAGTTCATTTGAGTTTGTACTTTTATCTGATGAAGTCTTGTCATTGAGACAAAAGTGCTAAGAATACATTTTGGAGAACGAGTCCTTGCCACTGTGTGGCTTTTTCTGTTGTTCAAGTGTTTGTGGATTTTTATGCTGCGGTTTGTCTTTTGCTGACACGGATGGCTTCAGGACTCCTACACTTTTTCTTGAAACTGAGTCTACTACCATAAACAGGACACCAGGTGACTTAACATTGCTGATTCAACAACTAACTCAGAAAGTGGATTAATTGGCTGCAGAAATGCAACAGTGTACACTGGCTGGTTTGAGGTTTAATTCTGTACCTGACCAGCCTTACAGGAATGAAACCAGTTCAGCAAGTTCATTAGCCCCTAAACAGGGTGATGGGGCTGTTCGGACTTTATCCTCTGGTAATTTGGTGCCTGGCTGTTCTAACTTGAATGAATAGCTTCAACAAGCTATTATTTTCTCTCAGCGTGGGGTTCCATAAGTGAGTAGAACATTAAAAAACAGATCTGAAGTAGTTTACTTCATTTGATCTTCAACCTGTGGTTATCAGATCCATAACGGATCCCAGCCGGCAACTTCACAAGCATCTGCTCTGAGCTCCAAGCTCCCCCCCTACCCTTAATACACCACCACTACCTTCCAACCCCCAGATCTCTTTTGCTGCGGCTTCGCAATGCATCATGATCCTTGAGCTCCAAGTTGTGAGTAGATTTTTGAAATGTATTTCCCCTGTTACTTAGTGTTCATTGTGTTTGCTGGTAGTGTAGGTCTCCTCCCTTCCTCCCCCTCGCTGGTTCATTGAGTTTAGGTACTTTCCCTTAGCTTTCAGGTAGTTTTGTAGTAGTTAGACTTCCCCCTCCCCCCTCATCCTTTTGTGTGCTTGTGGGTCTGAGTGTGTGGTGAGTGAAGAGTGTCTAAAAATCCCTTTTTTGTTTCTTGGGACTGGTTATAGCTGATCTCCCAAAACAAGTCTTCAAAATATTCACAGAGTGTGGCCACAAACTGTTGCCTGCTGATGGCCACACTCTGTGTTCTTTGGGTGCTGCCCATCTTTCAAAGGACTGCAATATTTGCACGGGTTTTAACCTGCAAGCCCTTAAAGACCATAGGGCTAAACTTATGATGAAGGGACCTGCTCCCTTCTACGGAGGTGGCTGCCTCCACTTCTGCTTTCGTTATGGCTGTGACCACCTCTCCTTCGATCACGCCCTTGCTTCTCCTCCCTCCCAGACTGAGACTCATCCTCCTGCCTCTAAGCCTGTGGAAGAAGAGCATAGAAAGGGCAAAGAGAAGGAGAGAGAGCATAGAAGTAACAAGAGGAAGAGGTTCTTGGACCTTTTGACTTCGACTGGGCCTCCCCTCAAACTTCAGATTAGGCACCGACCTGACTCCCCTTGGCTCCGATCTCTTAGGTTATCTCCAGAGCTGGAGGAGCCCAGGCCATCTTCTAGAGCTTCAGTTCTTCAACCCATCAGGTCGGAGTCTGTGGCTTCGTTGCGGTCTATCCACAGTCTCTCAGAACCTGGCATGGATAAAATGATGCAGAGATTTATTCACACACAAATTCAGATGAGAGTCTTGCCGGCCCCCTCTCCCTTTGGAGGGGTAGCTCACTTCCCTTCTTTACACCTATATCTCCTCCAATCTGACCCCCAGTTTTGGAGTACATGGATCCAAGAGTTCCCCTAGTCAGGGGGTCGGCACAGATGGTACCTGTTTCCTCGATGCCAGCAGCTGCCTGGAGAATGTCGGATCCAACTAGTTCAGATTTGAGTGGCTCTCGGAGCACTAGCCTGTGTGTCGGATCGGGTGGGGGGGTGGGTGGAGTTTTTTCCGTCGGCTCCTAGCTTGTCGGGTCATGGCCACCTCCTTGGCGCTCCGTCTACTTCAGGCCCGGCTCCGATTCCCACGTTGGATCCGGGGAGAGCATTTCCCTTACTGGTGTCCCAGGAAGCTCGCTCTCCTTTGGCATTTGGGTTCTCTCCAATGAGTCAAGGCCCCTGACTATATCTTCGGACTCTGCCCCAACTCCCTCCGCTTTGTCATTTTACCACAAGGACAGCCCGGGCTCGAGGAGCTCCAGGCGGTTTCCCTTGAGGAACAAGTAGTTTGTGAGCCCCCTCCGGAAAGCCCCACCAGAGAGGTTCCTCACAAGCATATGTGCAAGAAGCGGCACTTGGACTCCTCTCCAGAGTCCCTCACTGAGGACACTGATTTGGATGATGGAGAAGGTTTCCCCAGATCACCTCCCGAGGATGTCTCCTTCAGAGACATGGAAATTTTGCGCCAGCGGGGAGGTTGGTCAGCTCCAAAACCTTCCTCGGATGAATTGGTGTTCCTGGAGGCTTTCTGCATGAGCCTGTCTACTTCCTGGGTGCCCCCCCCCGCAAATCCATTAGTGGACTTGATCACCTTGCTGGCTTGGAAGGAACCGGACACTGTGGAACCAATCCCTAAGCTCCCGGACAAAATATTTAGCCCCCCTGCAGACAGGCCAGCTTGGAATAAAGGGTCCCCGGTAGACAGTATGGTGGTAGCAGCCACCACGAAGAAGGAACTAGCCCAAGAGAGTTCCTTGGTCCATCCTCCTGACCGTGAGTCTAGAATGTTGGATCATCTAGGGAAGTGGGTTTATGCGTCAGCAACCTTTTCTATCAGGGCGCTGAACTATCTGGCCCATGTTACTCAACTACAGCGTGACCTGGTTAAGGAACTGGCTGAGTCTCCCCCAAAGTCCATGTTGCAGGAGGACAGGGCTATATTCTCCGTGAGGATGGCTACCTTGACAGCAGTTTCTAATATGTCTATGTGACTCCTCTCACATGCAACCGAATGAGCGGCTAGGGCAGCTGAATCCAGCGTTTCCATGAGGTGTAATGCCTGGCTCAGATTGTGTCAGTTCACGGAACCCTTCAAGGCGTCTTTTGCAAATGCCCCTTATGACGGCTCTTCCCTCTTTGGTAAGACAGTCCATGACACCTTGGTCCAGAATGAGAAAGATGGGAAAACACTGTCTGCTGTCAGAATTCACTTTTTGAACCCTCATAGATCCTTTTCCTGGAATCAGCAAGGGCAAAAGAAGATGTGGTTCCAGAAGTCTCAGTATTCCCGGGACACTCAGGGCCCTTCTTCCCCTAGAGGCAGAGGGGGTCCAAGGAATTTTGGGTCTCCAGAAACGTTCTCGAACAGGCCCACTCAGCAACCCTGAGGGGTTGCCCAACTGCTCTGCTCTGGAAGCAGTTATGGGTCACCTGTCGTTGCACCTGGCTGCATGGGAGTCTGTGTCATCAGACCATTGGGTGCTTCAGATAATTTCCAGAGGCTATTCAGTCCCATTTGTGGTTCTCCCTACTCCTTACAAACACCTCCCAGACGTACCACCCACGCAAAGGGAGGCAGCAGCACTAGAGGTTACCAAGCTGCTAAAGAAACGAACCATTGAACCTGCCCCCCCCCCCATATAAGTCCGGATCGGGCATCTACTCCAGGTTCTTTTTGTGCCAATAAAGACAGGGGACTTAAGGCCCATTCTGGACCTGTCTACTCTGAAGTTGCCAAAGAGAAGTTCCAGATGGTCACCTTACAGTCCATCCTGCCGTACCTGAAAGAGAGCGATTGGATGTGCTCGTTCGACTTCCAGGATGCCTACTATCACATAAAGATACACAGAAGCTCCAGGAGGATTCTCCGCTTCCAGCTAGGAGCCAATCATTATTAGTTTCGAGCCCTACCCTTTGGTCTCACCATAGCCCCAGGGTGTTCACCAAAGTGATGGCAGTAGTAGCGGCTCACCTAAGGCTTCACTGGATTCAGGTCTACCCTTACCTGGATGATTGGCTCCTTGCTGCTCCTACCAAGCATCTACTTTGTCGGACCAGAGACTATTTCCTATGTCTTGATTATAATCAGCACAGCCAAATCTCTTCTGAACCTTGTCCAGGTTATAGAATACATAGGAGCACGGATAGACACATTACAGACGTAAGTTTTCCTGACCTCGGAGAGAGTTTAAAATTTAAGGAAGCATGTTGCTTTTATTTACCAATCTCATTTTCCCTGAGCAGAGTCAGTTTTAAGGGCCCTAGGTTCTATGACAGCAACGATAACACTTCTACCATGTGCTCGCTTACATATGTGAGTACTGCAGTGGACTCTAGGGTTGCAGTGGTCTTTGTTGGATCTTCCGTTGTTGCACCTGATACACATAAGCATAGTCTGCAGGTCGTCCCTTCTGTGGTGGATGCAGTCTTCGGAAATCTTGTTAGGACGACCTTTTGTTCCAGCCCCTGCCCAAGCCACAGTGACCACGGACGCCTTCCAGCTAGGGTGGGGGCATTGTTCGGGAAGGACAGTCCAAGTGCATGTGGTCCCCAATCAGGACCAGTTTGCATATAAACGTTCTAGAGATGAGGGTAGTCCTTTTAGCGTAGCAGGCCCTTCATGCCTTTCTACCTCTGGGAACCATTGCAATCCAGTCAGAGAACATGTCAGTGGTCTGGTATATCAACAAATAGGGAGGGACCAGATCTTACCCCCTTTGTTGCGAGGCCATGAGAGTTTGGGAATGGGCGATCTCCAGCTGGCGTTTTCTGGTAGCAACGCATATTCCGGGGTCTTCCAACATTCATGGCAGACAAACTAAGCTGGACTATTCTGATGCCTTATGAGTGGTCTCTGAATCCTTCAATAGCGGAGCAGATCTTTCTAGAGTGGGGTCAGCCTTGCTGTGATCTATTCGCATCTGCTTCCAACACAAAGTGCAGTGAGTTCTTCGCTCTGAACCCCCCACTGGAGGAGTCCCCAGAGATACTCTAGTCCATGTTTGGCCTCCTGGTCTTCTATATACTTATCCCCCTATACCCCTTATTCTGAAGTTCCTACAGAAGGCTTGTCAACTGGGGAGCAAAGTGATCCTCATTGCCCCATTTTGGCCTCACCAGGTATGGTTTCCCTTCCTTTGGTCTCATCTTCGAGCTCCTCCTTGGATCTTAGATCCCATTCAGGATCTCATTTTTCACCCCTCGAGGGTCCCTCATCTGAATCTGGACAGTCTGAAGCTCACAGCTTGGCTGCTCCAGTTCCCTTAATTGCTAGGACTCCCCGATTGTCTTCTTCGGTCAGGTCTATTCTGATGGCGGCTCATAAGTCATCCACCAGGAAGATTTATTGCAACAAATGGAAGTGTTTTTCCTTTTGGGCCTCTCAAAGGAGTTTAGATCCTTTCATGGCTCCCATTCCAGCTATCCTTGACTTTTTGGCAAATATTTTTCAACAAGGGGCTAGCTCGTCTATGGTCAAGGTTCAACTAGCCGCTATTTCTCATTTCCATATTGGTAAGAACTCTGCTTCTTTGGCCTCTTCCAGATTGTGCAAAGCCTTTATCAAAGGTACCTTCCTCTTACATCCTCTGGTCAAAGATCCCATCCCACTGTGGGGCCTTACTATTGTACTACAAGCATTGGTTGCCCCTCCATGTGAACCTGCAGCAAACACAGATCTTAATTTTTTGTCTTGGAAGACAGCCTTTCTAGTGGCTATCACCTCGGCTAGGAGGGTTTCAGAACTTCAGGCATTGTCTGTCAAGGTCCCATACATGGTTTTCCATAAGGACAGGGTTTCTCTTCACACCAGTCCTTCCTTTCTCCCAAAAGAAGCATCTGAGGTTAATATCAGTCAAACTATCACTTTACCTGTTTTCTTTCCAAATTTTACAAACAAAACTGAATTCAAGTTGCATTTGTTGGATGTTCATAGACAGTTATGGTTCTATTTGCACAGGACCAAAACTTTTCATAAATCTGACCAGTTTGTGTCCTTTTCTAAACCTTTTTTGGGTAAACCTATTTCCAAGGTGACCATTGCCAGGTGGATCTCTCTATGTATCCTTCAGATCTACAAGGATAAAGGTTTGTCTCCTCCGGGTCAGGTTAGAGCTCATTCAGCAAGGTCCATGGCTACTTCTGCGGCTTTTTGGTTGAGAGTATCCTTAGACATTTGTTCTGCGGCTACTTGGTCCTCATCTCATACCTTTATTTCTCACTATAAATTGGATTTGATTTCTCGAAGAAGAGCATCCTTTGGTTCCGTGGTGCTCCGGAATATCCTTCCATGAGGGCCACCCAGGTGTTTAGTAGCTGGGGACTCTGTCCCACAGGTTGAAGATTAAATGAAGTAAACTACTTCAGATAAAGAAGTTATGTACTCACCATAATGTTCCATCTGAGTGGTTCTACTTCATTTGTCTTCAACGATCCCTCCCGCCTTCCCCCTGGCCTTACCATATGGATAGCACTCATAGCTGGCATTTTGTGTGTGTAAGGTGTTTTGGTTCAGGTTGTTTAGTGTAGGGTGCAGCAAACTCAACCTGAGGGTTGGAAGGTAGTGGTGGTGTATTTTGGATATGGGGAGGAGCTTGAAGCTCGGAGCAGATACTTGTGAAGTTGCCAGCTCGGATCCGTACCCACAGGGTGAAGACTAATGAAGTAGAACTACTAAGATGGAATGTTATGGTGAGTACATAACTTTTTTTTAGACTTATTCTCCCAAAAACTTTTAAAAGTTTGTAAATTACAGACTGAGAATGCTTACTTATTAGAATGTATTAAATGTAACCTGGTTCCCAAGGGTCTGAGAATGTGGAAATTCCCTACAGGTATCATTAGGGAATCACCACTACACCAAGAACTGTTATTGCTGTTTGACTGTCATGGGTGCGAGTACATGGAGGTGCTCATGAAACATAACACCAAATTAGTAGAGGAGTTGATTAAAGAAGTCAAGGAACTGGATACAGTTATCACTACTGACCTTCTTTTTGAACAATATCAGGTTGAATACCACCAGGCTTTTAAAAGCATTGATCATGTAAACAATATAAAAATTCGCAAATTGAAAAAACTAGAAAGGGACCAGCATTATATTAATCTAAGAAGGCATACCCTTTACCACCACCTTCTCAGCCATGGGGGAATCAGTCTGAACTATTGGCCAATGAACATGCTAGCACCAAATTCATGAATATGGATGAAGGGGCTGAACAGGAAGTGAATGCCCCTTTAGATCAACCAATGCTTCGGTGGTCAGAAAGGATAAAGGAGAGAGAACTGAATCATGGCCACCCTCAGAAGTACCAGAACAGTTATCGGAATCTCCCAGCTCATCAACAAGCCTCTTTTCCACTGCAGAGCAATGGATGAAATCGGAACTCTTACCAGAGGTCGTGAGTTCTGATAAAGAAGAGAGTATTGAGTTATGGCTGCCCTTAGAAACACCCGAACAGTCACTGGAACTTCCTGGCTTGTCAACAACACTGGTTTCCACCTTAGAACAACAGTTGGAGTTGGAATTTTCAACAGAGGCTGTGAGTACTGTACATACACAGACATTTTCTTAACATGCCAAATATTATAGTGAATAATACTGGGGATTTCAAAAGTTTTTAATTACAGTTCTCATGCCTTTGATTCTAATGTAGCTAACTTGTTTGCAGAAGGGTTTACGTTTGTACCAGGAGCAAGAATGGACATTGCTAATATTCTGTTAGATTTAAAATTGTTTGTTAGGAAGATGAACTTTAAAATTATGTTGAATAACAATTGTGAACTTGGTAGAAATTAACTTTGGTTGCCTAGTGCTTGTAACCCTCCATTACATCCCACCCTTTTGCTGTTTGAAAAATTATGTGAAGTTGATTTAAGGTATGTGACAAGAGGTAGAACAAATGTAGTTAGCAAGTTAAGTTATGAAGAAGGGGAATTGCTTAGGGCCTTGTGGCAAATGAAAATACGGATTATGCAGCCTGATAAGGGGGGGGGGGGTTGTAATTATGAACTTACAAGAGTATGCTAATAGGATGTATTCTATTCTTTTTAGTGATGCTTATAACTAAGTTTCCTTAAATGAACTTAACATTGGATATGCTAGGATCTCAACACAATTAAGTGATATGCTTTTGGAATCACGGATTTTTTTATCTGACTTAAATACTTGAAAGTGAATTCTCCAATTATACCAACTATGTTTGGTTTGCCCAAACTACATAAGGATCTAATTGACCCCCACCCATGTGTCCCATAGTGGACACTTACAATTCTATTACTTCTACCTTTGCCAAATTCTTAGATATAAAATTAAAGGACCTCTTAAAAAATGAACACCATATATGCATTGACTCATGGGACTTACTTGGCAAATATAACTCAGTAGAGTTTGATTCAGCGTTTTCCTTTTTCACTATTGATGTCAAGGATCTGTTTTCATCTATACCCCATGATGTGGGTTTGAATTAATTTGAAGAATATTTGTTTAGGAAGGGCTTATTACAAAATGACATCAATTTATATGTAGAAATACATCTTCTTTGATGAACAAATATTTCTACAACAAAGAGGTGTAGCAATGGGGCCAGCTTGTGGCCCCCTATACGCCAATATTATTATGTGCGAATGGGAACATATGTTTTTGTTTGGATATGCTCTTTTTCAGAATTGTGTATTGTATTTGAGATACCTGGATGATTTGTTCATAATTTGGAAGGGTGGGAAGAGTGATGTTGAATTATTCTTGGAATATATTAATAATACTACTGAGTTTTTGACATTTACATGTATTAAATGAGGAATGTATTAGTTATTTGGATGTAAATTTGGTAAAAGATGTGGTTAATGGTAGATATGTTTCTACCATTTACAGGAAGTCCACATACTCTAATTTATTCTTTATTTTGATAGTTCACACTCCTTGTCCCAAAAGAAAGCGTTGTCAAAGGACAATTCTTCAGGGCTGCCAGGATAGTATCATTATTTGATGATTTTGTGAATGAATGTGCCTTACTGGAATTGATGTTTCTTAAAATAGACTACCTTAAAGAATTTGTGAGGGAGATTAAAATGGAGGAGATAAATAAGCGGGGGAGGGGGTCTACATTCCTATTTTAATGAGCTTGGAAGCTGATGATTTTCACAATTTTACTGAACATACTAATGTGGTC
Source organism: Protopterus annectens (assembly GCF_019279795.1). Classification (NCBI taxonomy): domain Eukaryota; kingdom Metazoa; phylum Chordata; order Ceratodontiformes; family Protopteridae; genus Protopterus; species Protopterus annectens. The sequence continues at coordinate 348,911,272 of NC_056735.1, read as the reverse complement.
CAGGTTGTACAACAAAATACTAACGTTAATTTTAGGTTGGCCTTTATTACGAGATTTACTGTGGACTTCAAACAGGCGAGGGATGTTATTTTAAAAATTGGTCTGTGCTTATGGATGACTGTGTGGTAAGGAACAACATAGGTTCTAAGCTGGTAGTTGTATACAAGAGGGGTAATAACCTGAAGAATCTTATGGAGAGGCCACTTTGCCCACACAATTTTAAAGATAAAAAACTTTGGCAGATGTCCAAATGTGGGTGTTGTCATTTTTGTCCCTATATCAATAATGGGGAAGTCTTCAATATTAATGGCTACCAGCTGAATATGAAAGAGAAGTGTAATTGTAACAGCTTAGGAGTAGTATATTGTGTCAATGCTGCCTGATATTTTATGTCAGAAAGACTGAGTGCAAATTAAAAAAAATGTATTTATGAAGACATTTATGAAATAAATAAGAAAAAAATGACCAATGCCCTATTTCAGTACTTATTGGATTTCCCCGAGCATCAATTTAAGTTTGTGGTAATTGAACAAGTTAAACCTAACCCTAAGGGTGGACCATGGCTACTTTTTCTTCAGCAAAGGGAGTTGTACTGGATTTTACGTTTAAGAGCAATAGGTTGGCCTGGGTTGAATGAGATGGCATCTACTGGATGTATTTTAAAATTGAAAGCAGAACATATCTAAATTCAACAGTTAGTTATTTACTTTCTTTTTTCTATTTGAATTGTTTATAATAAGGGTTTTAGGTATGTCACTGTATGTATTTTAGAGTAATTGTGTATGTTTCTCTTTAATGTGCAATGAGATGCTGATGTCATCTGGCTGCATGGGTATTTAAAGTTCATTTGAGTTTATATTTTTATCTGATGGTCTTGTCATTTGTCTGAGATGAAAGCGCTAAGAATAAATTTTGGAGAACGAGGCCTTGCTGCTGTGTGACTTTTTCTATTATTCAAGTGTTTGTGGATTTTTATACCTTATTTCCATACCTGGCTCATCCACATATCTGTTTTGAGATGCTGCCATTCATCTTCAACTCCACCTACTTCTTATTCTACTTCCTTAGGCACTAGACATGTTTTCTTGAATAGTCAACTTCCATCTTCAGCCTAGCCTCTGTTGACCTTAGATCCTTCTCTTAACACTGCTGATTGTGACTGCCAGTAGTTTATGCAGTGGGTTGACTGTTTCACCGAGGATGAAGTTGAAATCCTATGCCTTCGCCTTATTAGGAGGAAGTTTACCTGAGATGTATGTTGGCCACCAGTAGCATAGCTAGGCTGAGGTGAAAGAGGCAATTGCCCCAGATGCAAAGTGTTGGTGTGTGATTGGTTGATCCTGATTGCTCTTTAATGTAATACAGGCTGTTCGAAAACTTAATAGATTCCATGGGATCGAAGAAAAATTCAAGTACTTATGCAAGAATCCCAGCATAGACCTCTGCTAGAGGATCCAAACTGGTGTGTCTTCCTACCACCCTTTCCGATATCAGTGAAAGTAAGCTACTGAACAGGTTTGGGAAGAAGGTTTATACTTCTTCATTTTTGGGTGTTAGAGCTCTAAATTATAAAACCCATACTGTGGATATTTTAAAGACATTTAGAGGATAAAATAAGGCAATATAAGATACAATTCTAAAATTGACAGTCCTCAGTCTTTCTCAGACTGTAGTAAAGGTCAATAAATATGCAGTTATAGCTCATTCACACATACAATGATTGATTGCACTGCATTCTCCTTCACCACTGCAGTGTGGTCTGTCTTGTCTTGGTCATGTCATGCCTGCAGTACAATAAAGGTAGGTTGCAGACAGCATTGTTGCTACAATGCAGTTTAATCATAGTACTGAAGTCATGACTGTAAAAATTAGACAAAATCTGCTTTAAATTTTCATTTAAAAGTGTTTGCATTTAACTGTAGTGTGAGTCAGAATTCCAGGCAGTTGCTATCCAGCTTGACAGCAACTTGTAAATTTCATACCTCATTAAATGAGTACTAGAAAGTAGGAATGAGTTAAGTGTAGCTATGATTCTCTTTATGCCTGAGATAGGGCAACACCCTCAAACACAGTTATTAGATGTGCAGACCTGAAAATCCAGCTTTTACTGAAAGACAAAAGAGAACTCAACCCAACGATAGATTAAAAAAAAAAAACTTTTGATCTGATACTGTCAAATTTTCATCTCATCCTCACATATGGGGTCCAGATCCAATCCATTGGATCCAACTCGGCTGTTACTAAGCTTGTGGCAACCAAAAACTCTTGAATACCTCCCCTTACCCACAATGTGTCTCTCCCCATCACCTCAGATCTCGTTTGCTGATTTGCAGAGATGTGGTCCAATGAGCTAACTCTTAGGTTATAAGGTCGTATTAGTAAAAATTTTTCTTCTATAGTCTATTTTTCTATATATTATTAGTGTATTTAGTCTTTTTCTATCTCTCCCTTGTCATTAATAACCCTTCCTTTACAGTAACTGGATTTTATTAGGTTACTTTAGTTTTCTGTCTCTTACTCTCTTTCACTTTTCCACCAGTAATTGTCTTTTTATAGGTTACTTCCCTCCCCTTTTACCTTTAAAGGTATTTCAACTACTGTTGTTAGTAGTTCTCCCATTCTTTCTATTTCCATTTATTCTTATTAAAAAAAAAATTCTTCCCTTTCTCTGTTTTACCCTGTGTGCGTGTGTCTGTGTGTGTGGTTTCTCTGCCTGTATTTCTTGCATAATGGTGTTGAAACAAGAAGAACCTGCTGGATTTAAAAAAATGTGCAAAGTGCGGGCACAAGATTCCATTCAGTGACTTGCACTCCCTGTGTGTCTATTGTCTTGGGCCCCTTCACTTGAAGAGGATTGTGTGATCTGTCATTCTTTCAACCATCAATCTTTGGCTGAAAGAAAAAATAAGCTCATCATGAGGAGCATGATACCTTCTGGCTTTGAGGAGGCTATTTCTGTCATTAAAGTAAAATCTGGCTCATCCACAAAAACTAAATTGGCTCATTCGAGTCCTACTTCATCACTCTCCTCAAAATTCACTGATAGAGGAAAGAAGAGACCTTTTTTGGCACCACCAGAATCTTCAGAGCCGAGAGCAAAAATTTCAAAATATCCCAAGCCTGTGGAGTCTGTGACTCATTCGGAGCCTTTGGCACCAGTCACTACTGCATTGGATCCAGCTTCTTTGGCTCTGATTCTATCTAGTAAGGATAGATCGGATCTGTTGATGTCGGATCCAACAACAAGTCCCTTCAAGCCTATTTTGACACTACAAAGGACTCTGTACTCCTTGACCTTTGATCTGGTTCCATCGTGGGTATCGTCTCCCTTCTTATCCAGAACAAAATCCCCATCTGCGTCCTCTATCTGTTTGACCAGAAGCCTTACTGAAGAAGATGTGAGATGGATGGTGCAGAAGATTTTGTGCATACAGAGCATCACTAAGTCCCCTCGGCCTTAACCCTTGCAGTGCCAGGTATGTCTAAACTATCCACTCCCCCTCTTCCTCCTCCTCTGACTTCAGGGGCAGGCTTCAGAGTCATTGGATCTGATACACCCAGTGCCTTTCAGCTCTGATCCAAAGATGTCCTCTTCTTCGGATCAGACCTTTGTTCTCAGAGCTCTTTGGCTTTTTCAGAGCTGGAGAGTTCCCGGAGCCATAGTGAGCCTCATGAACCTCAAGTGCACTTGACTCCCAAGTCTTCAGAGCAGTCAATGTGCCTTGGGTTCAGCGAAGGTGAGCTTTGGTCTGGCTTCAACCCCTGGCGAACTGTCTTCTGGACTGGAGGGGACCCCATCCCAAAAGCATGGCTTCTTGGAGCTGGAGTCCTTGTCCATTCAGGAGCAGTCAGCCTTTGGGGCTTTAGAGAGGGTTAAGCTGCCACTGCATCTAGAAGGTCAACTGCCCCCTCTGATCCGCAATCCCATCAAGATACCCTGCGTTCCTCTTCTGGCTAGGTGTTCCACAGGGACAGTGGGACCTCAGGTGCCAGGATACCCATCTGGGTACCCCTGCCTCTTCCAATACCTCCCCAGACTACCCCTCTGAGTAGGTCCCTAGGAAGAGACTTTGCAAAAGGAAGCATTTGGACTCCACAGAAGAGTCAGCCATGGAAGACACTGACCTCAATGAGGGAGAAGGATCCCCCCAGTCACCCCTGAAGATGTTTTCTTTGGGGAGATTCTGGAGATTCTGAAACAGAGGGGTGGCTGGCAATCCAGTAATCCTTCACTTGAGAAATTGGTGTACCTGGTGGCCTTTGGTTCCCACCTATCCACTCCTGGGTGACACTGCCCACTGAAGAGCACATATGTTTGATCTCTCTGTGGGTGTGGGAGACCCCGGATTTCATCAAGCCTATTCTGTGGAGACCAAATAAAATAATCACCACTTCATTTGACAAGGTCTTCTGGATGAAAGGGGTTGCAGTACATGCCATGGTCATGGTGGCAGTGACCAAGAAGAAACTTTCCAAGGAGAGTTCAAATATCTATCCTCCTAATAAGGCTAGGATGATGGATAGATGTGGGAAGTGAGTATTCTCTTCAGTGACCTTTGCTTTGCAGTTGCTGAATTATCTTTCACATTTCACCAGGTTACAAAGAGATCTGACCAAGGAGCTCTCAGATACCCTTGAAGGAGCAGTAGCTGAGGGAACAAAAGAGAAAGTAGTTTCCCAGTTAGCCACCCTACATTCTGTAGCTAACTCTTCCATGAGGCTCATAGCACATGCAGCCAAAGGAATGAGTAGAGCAGCGGGTTCCAACATCCCTATGAGGAGGCATGTCGGGATGCACCTTTGCAATTTTGCGGAGCCTTTTAAGTCTTCATTTGTCAATGCTCCATTTGACGGCTTTTCTCTTTTTGGTCCCAATGCCAAAGATTTCCTATCCAGGTGTGAGAAGAAAGGTAAGACTCTCCACCATGGGCATACATTTCTCGGCTCCACAGAGACATTATCCTAAAGGTCAGAGAGGCAGCGGAAAAATGTGTTTCAAGAAGTCTCAAGGGTCCTACCAAGACATGTGTGGAGAGTTTTCCCCCAGAGAGAGATGGGGGAACAACAATGGAAGACACCGCCCTCGCAGCAGAGGAGGTCTGCAGAACCAAGGGTCCTAGGAGTCTTTCTTTGGGAAGCCATTTCAGCGCTCCTGAAAGGGCGCCCAATTTTTCACCTCTGGAGGTAATCAGGGGTCAACTAGCCCTGCACTGAAGAGCCTGAAAAAGACAACTTCTGATATATGGTTGTAAAGGATAATATTCAGGGGTTACCAAATTCCCTTTTCTCAACAACCCTCTCCCAAAAAGAAAATCCCAGACATTCCACCCAGTTAAAGGGATCAGGCAGTCATTCAAATCCAAAGACTGCTAGAAAAAGAGTCATCCAAGAGGTCCCCCAAGATCAGAGAGGATTTAGAACTTACTCAAGGTTCTCATTGGTTCCAAAGAAAACAGGGGACTGGAGACCAATCTTGGATCTCGGCAGATTGAACAAGTCAGTTTGATATTGCAAGTTCCAAAAGGTCATGGTTCAGTCCATACTTCCTTTTCTGGAACAGGATGACTTGATGTGCTCTATAGATCTTCAGGATGCGTACTACCATAGAAAAATGGACAGATGTTCCAGAAGATATTTATGTTTCCGGCTAGGAGCCAGTCATTACCAGTTCAGAGCACAGCCATTTGGACTCACTACCACTCCCAGAGTGTTCAAATGCATGGCAGTGGTTGCGGCTCACCTGAGACAACAAGGATTCTGGGTGTTTCCTTATTTAGATGACTGGCTCATATCCTTCCTGACCAGGCATCTACTTATCTGCGCAAGAGACTCTGTTCTTTAAGTCTGTTCCAAGCTGGGCATAACCATAAATTGCCAAAAATCTCATTTGGAACCTTCTCAGACACTAGAGTTCATAGGAGCACTACTAGACACAACTCAAATGATTGCAAAACTTTCTTCTCCCAGAATATTAGCAATCAGATGGCAAACTTACATATTAATCAGGAACAAGAAGGTAGCTGCCCGCCATGTTCTATAGGCATTAGGATCTATGGCCACGGTGAATGTGTTGGTTCCCTTAGCTAGGTTTCATGTGCAGATACTGCAATGGCTTCTGGCTGCTCAATGGTCAGTAATCTACCAACCGATGTCTCACCAAATTCTTATAACAGGCACATGCAAAAGGAATCTATCATGGTGGATTCATTCAGAACAGGTGACAGAAGGTTAACCTTTTATTCCCCCTCAACCACAGGCTGTGGTGGCCACAGATGCTTCCCAGATAGGGTGAGGTCATTATCTGGGGAAGACTGTCCAAGGAATCTGGTTCACAGATGAGGCCAAGTTCCACATAAGCATCCTGGAGATGAGGGCAGTGCTTCTAGCATTGCAGGCATTTCAAACTGCTTTTCCTCTGGGGATGGTTGCGATCCAATCAGACAACACATCGGTGGTCTGGTACATAAACAAACAAGGAGGAACCAGATTACACCCCCTGTGTCAAGAAGCGCTCAGATTGTGGCAGTGGGTGATCTCATCCAACTGCTTTCTTATAGGAACGCACATTCCAGGATGGTCCAATGTCATAGCAGACAAGTTGAGAAGAGACATTCTCATGCCTCATGAGTGGTCCCTCAACCAGAATGTAGTGAAGAACATGGGGTCAGCCTTGCTGCGACATTTTGCCTCTTCTCCTAAACAACAAATGCAGCAGCTACTTTGCCCTAATTCCCCCACTGAGGCAGTCCCTGAAGGATGCTCTAATAAACAATTGACCTCCAGATCTATTGTATGCTTTTCCTCCCATTCTCTTGTTTCCCAAATTCCTTCAAAAAACCAACAGGTTGAAGAGAGCAGTAATTCTCATTGCCCTGTTTTGGCCTTGACAAATCTGGTTTAATTTCCTCTGGCCTCATCTACAGAAGGAACCCTGGATTCTGGAACCCTTTCTGGATCTACTGTCATACCTGACAAGACTGCTTCATCCCAACCTTCACAATCTCAAGCTGATGGTTCAACCAGTTCTGTTGATTGCCAGACAACCTATGCTCTCCTCCCTGGTCCGTCATATTGTGATGTCCTCCCATATGTCATCCACTCAAAAACTCTATAGGAGTAAATGTAAGAGGGTTGTAATTTGGGCTCAACAACACAACGTGGATCCTCTCATGGCCCTTTTCACTCTATTCTATGAGTTTTAGCCCATCTTTTCAATAATGGAGCTGCTGCCTCTACTATTAAGGTACAGTTAGCAGCCATTTCAAATTTTCACATTGGGCTAGACAACTTATCTCCCATTTCCCACAAACTTTGCAAAACCTTCTTAAAAGGTACCATGTTGATAAGGCCTCCCCAAAAGGATCCTTCTCCCCCTTGGGAACTTAATTTGGTACTACGTCTGATTGTTAAACCGCCCTTCAAACCTGCAGACACTTGTGATATTAAGTTCCTATCCTGGAAAACTATTTTCTTAGTGGCTATCACTTCTGTGAAAAGGATATCAGAAATTCAGGCACTATCTTCCCAGCCTCTGTATTTGTTTTTTCATAAAGACAGAGTCTCTTTGCATACCAACCCCTCTTTTCTGCCCAAAGTTGTTTCACAAATATTAATCATACTACATATTTGCCTGTTTTCTTCCCTAATTTCAGTAATAAGGGCAAATATGTCCTGCACTTATTGGACGTTCATAGACAGTTATGTTTCTATTTACATAGCACTAGAGAATTTTGGAAAGCAAGTCAATTATTTATTGCCTTTGCAGGCCCTAGAAAAGGCCTACCAGTTTCCAAAGTTACCTTGTCAAAATCGCTTCCTCACTGCATTTCCTTCATTTACTCCTCAAAATGTACGAAACCTTTCAAATCCATTCAAGCTCACTATACTAGGGCGATGGCCACATCTGCAGTCTTCCAGACAAATGCTTCCATGGGTGATATTTATGCAGCAGCCACATGGACAAACCATAATACCTTTATCACTCTTACAAGTTAGATTTGGTCTCCAGGGGAAAAGCCTCCTTAGGTTCAATGGTTCCGAGGAACATTCTCCCGTGAATCCACCCAGGGTAAAGGTAGCTAGGGACTCGGTCCCATATGTGAGGATGAGATGAAAATTGACAATATCAGATAAAGAGGTTATGTACTCACCATAACGTTCCATCTGTATTGTTGCTTTTTCATCTCTCCTCACATCACCTCTCTCCAACCCCCTTCCTTGGGGTTTCTGGTTGAACAGGAAGAGAATTTCAGGTCTTAATTTGTTTTTTCTTATACTCCAGAAGTGGTCTCCTTAAAAATCTTTTTGGCATTAAAACTAAATTCATTCTTCTATGGTTATAATTCTAGCAAACAAGATCTGAAGTAATGGGGAGAGCTACAGTGTGGGTAAGGGGAGGTATCCAAGAGCTTTTTGATTGCCACGAGGTTAATAATGGTTGAGTCAGATCCGATGGAAGATATGTGAGGAGAGATGAAAAATCTACAATACAGATGGAACGTTATGATGAGTACATAACTTCTTTTTTTAGCCTCCATCTCAGGAAGTGTTCAAAAGGCTGGAGAAGAAAGGCAAAACCATGTAAACAGTTAAGCAGGTCTTCTGCTCTGCTATACCAAAATATAGTAGGAATTTTCCAACCAAGCAATGGCCTTTTTACAGGAAACAATACTGTACAGATTAGTTTGAGCAAAAAAAAAAATTTCTTCAAAAAGGCTTGTGAAAATAAGGCAAAAACTGAAGTAGGCAACATGGCAAAGGTGGAGAAATGTACCATTTTCAACAGAGAGGATGTCTCACAGTTTTGACTGTGCTATCTGCTTCCCCCTCACACTCTCTCCCATCCTCTCACCCTCACTTACCGGGAGGAAATTTTCTTTTTTTTTTAAGAAATGGCTTAGCCTGTCCACAGTCCTTTAGACAAGGGTGATGCCTTACTCAAGAAGCAAACTGAATTTGGGATATTTCCATTGTCGATGGAAATGCCAATTCTACCTTCAGACCAAGTGGCCTTAGCAAGTCCTGTCTTAGACTAGCTACTATTTTATATCATAGTGGTTACAATCTCTCAAGAGGAAAAGAGGACATGGTTTTACTCGGAACTATTCCTAGTTTCCAGAAAAGATGAACATTAAAGCCACAAAAATAGGTGTGGACCTCTTGGGTTTTCGATCCTGAGTGATGCCTGCCCGGAGGGAAGGAATAACCAATTTTACAATGCCTTTCACTCTTGATCCTAAATGGTGAACAGATTTCCACATGTAGTCGGTGGTGGAGCTAGCTCTAAAAAGAGCTGTTTTAGCCCTGTGGGCAGCTGGAGCTCTATATAGAGCTGTTACAGATCTCTATGAGCTCTGAGAAGAGCTGTTTTGTGTTTTGAATGCCCTTTCGGGCAGATGCGGTAGTTCTAAAAAGAACTGTTTTGTTTGGTTCACAGAAGCTGTGTCTGTGCCTCTGTCTGGTCTTACCGGAGCTGATACAGATTTCTGTGAGCTCTGAGAAGGGCCAATTTGTGTTTTGAATGCCCTTTCGGGTGTTGGTGGTAGCTCTAATGAAAACTTTTTTGTTTTATTCTTCAATGTGTCCATGTTACCAGAGCTTATACAGATCTCTGTGAGCTCTGAGAAGAGCTGTTTGATGTACTGTGAGCTCTGAGAAGAGCTGTTTGGTGTAAGGTGCAGATCCACGTGAGCTCTGAGAAGAGCTGTTTTGTGTATGGACACAATGGGCTCTGGGAAGAGCTGCTATTGTGTCCTTCGGTGTTCTGTGGTAGTGTCAATCTCCATTGTCCTTCTTCTAGAACAGAGCTTCGGTTCTTTTGCTATGTGTGACTCCTAAAAAGGATTATTTGTGCGCTCCCCAAGCGCTGGTCAGACTGACCTGAGAGCTGTTGCTGTGCTGCTTGCTTTTATGCTACTGTGGAGGTGGTGTGGTTGAGAGATGTCCAATGAGAAGTGACTAGTTGGGGGTGTGGCCCTGGTAGGCCTACAAGGTGAAGACGGACCTGGTTGGAAGCATCTCATTCCTCTTATTTAGTTCCTTTTTGTTATTATCCAGCTTTTTGTTCATATGTGCCATTCCTAACCTCTAGCAATGCATTGGAGCGTTTCACTTTGTCACGATTATACCTATGTTTGAAAAACTGTACTAGAAGCAGGGGGATAAGTCGCTACACGGATAGGTGCCGTATCTGTCAAGTTGTCTTGGTGGGAGTCTCTCGAAGTGGTCTTTTAGGTTGGGTCCTCTTTTCATCGTGAACCCTGGTGCTTCAGGGAAGATGTGTCCAAAAGATCTGTTTGAAGTGATGATGGTCCAGTTTTCATGGATGATCTTTTGTATGTCCTTATAGTCCATGGAGAAATGTAAAATAAAGTTGAGCCTATATTTGTTTTCATACCTGTTTTTAGTCCCTAAGGCTCTGTTGAAGTATGAATGGTTTTTCCTTTCTGTTGTTCACGATGGGGTCCAGAATCTGGTGCAGAGTTCTGTCCATGTAGCCTCTGGCCAGGAAATCATTTTCCAGGTCTTTAATGTTGTGGAGAAAGTCATTAAGGTCTTTGGTGATTCTGGAGATTCTGAGTCCCTGTGATTTTATCACGTTTCTTTTGAGCTTGTATGGGTGCATGCTGCTACTGTGGAGTAAAAAGTTTACTCTTGTAGGTTTCCTGTATAAGTTGTGGTTGAAGTTGTCGCTGCTGGTGTTCTTGGAAAGGAGCAGGTCCAGGAATTTGACTTGTATTGGGCTGGTTTTGGTGGTGAACCTGAGGAAGCTGGTGCTGCTGTTGATGTGGTCTAGGAAGTCCTGTAGTTTCTGGGGGGTCCCATTCCAAACTAAAAAGATGTCGTCAATGAAACGGAAGTAGCACCCCATGTCCTTGTAGAACTCTGAGTTGTATACGTGGTCTTCTTCCCATTTTCTTAAAGCCATGTTAGCTAGGCTTGGGGCCATGGCTGCTCCCACTGCAATTCCTGTGGTTTATCGGTAGGTTTGACCATTGAAGCGGAAGTAGTTGTTGTTGAGAATAAGTGAGAGGATTTTTCCAAATCTGTCTGTTTCTCCAATAACTGTTGCATTGTCTTTTTTGTAGGCCTCTACCATCGCCCTGATGTAGTAATCGTGTGGAAGCACTGTGTAAAGGGCCTCCAAGTCAATGGTGACTAAAATGGCTTCTTCTGTGAGGCGAATGTCCTTGATTCTGTTGAGAAGGTCCATAGAGTCCTGAATATATGAGGGATTCTTTTCTGCCAGCAGTTTGAGTGTGAAATCCATGTATATTGCTAGAGGTTCTGTAATTGCTCCTCCACTGGCAATCACTGGTCTGTATGGCAGGTCGTCGAGGTTTTTGTGGGGTTTTGGTATCCTGAAGAACTGAGGTAATTTTGGGTGTGTGACGGTTAGGAAATCAAGTAGGTCATCGCTGAGGAGCTCCTCTGCCCAAAGTTCCTTCAGTGTGTTCTTGACCTCGAGGTAGGCTGCTGTGATGTGGTCGGTGTCTCTCTTTTCATAAAATGTGGGACTGTTCAGCATCGTCGTGATCTTATGGTTGTAGGTATAGGTGTCCATGACTAGGATGCCTCCTCCCTTGTCCACTTTCACTACTCTCATGCTACTGTCCTGGCTTAGTTGCTTTAGCGCTTCCATTTCCTCTTTGGAGACATTATAGATCCGCTTTATTGGGGGGTTTTTAGGAGTTTCTTTATGTCCTTTTTGCATTTGTTCTGGAAAGCACTGATAACTTGGTTCTGTGGTGGGCAAAAGTTGCTTGGTCTTTTCCAGTTGACCTCCCTTAGGGCATGGGTATCTAGTCTGTTGTTATTTTTTCCTTTCTGAAAAAAGAAAAGTTTGAGTTGTAGTTTCCTTGTCCATAGCCTGAGGTCTATGATGGTCTGGACGAAGCTGGCCCGCTTGGTAGGGATGAAGGTGAGACCTTTCTGTAGTACCCTCAGTTCATTGTCGGTAAGTGTTTTTTGGGAGTAGTTCCAGACCACTGGTGGTTCGATTTTACCAGTCTCTTTTGTTGAAGGTTGTTCGGAAGTTGCCAGAGGTTGGATAGGTCCCTGATCCCTCTCCATGATCTGTCCCTCTTCTCTTGGAAGGGGGTTGGGGAGGTTAACCTGGGTGTTTGGGGAAACCCGTCCTAGACATCTCCTTATTAAACAAATTCCTTATCAATAAAAGTTCAAAATCTTAACCTTGCAGACCCGTCACTGAAAACTGGTTGCAGGAAGGAAGGCACCAAACACAAAACATAAGAACAAGCAGTTTAATCCAAAATGAAATGCTTTTCGTCACAGTAAATACTGTGACTTCAGATAAAAACAACATTGAGAGCATGCCCTTAAGTAGTCAGTGAGCAGTAGTTAATTAGTTAGGTAATTATCCAATATTAGTTAATCAGTTCATTTCATTCTTCTTGACAACAAATTGAAAACTAGTACTCATAGAAACTAGTTTCTAAAGACTACAAAAGTGTCACAAACACATTTAGACACACCCACATGCAAAACTCAAACCCTAACCCTACAGAAGAAACAATACTAAATGTCCTTATAAACCATAAAATACTTACAAAGGTTTTTGTACTTTATAAGTACCAAATATCTAAAATACTAAAATAACATGGTGAACCCATGTTCGTTCCTACTATTGTTGATTTTTAAGATCTTACGTACAATTAATACATACTTTACATGAATTCTATACATAAATCCCTATCTAGTAAGGCTTTTTAATTTCAGAATTCATGCAATAGAACATCTTTCATTTAGACCTGGATACTGCCCTGCATTGTTGTTCAACTGCCATATTAATTCTAAACGTTCTAACTCCAGTGAAACTGGACCCTCCATGTTATCGGGTACAATTTGGTCTATTGCCCTGAACAAAAACCTGTGATCCATGTATTTGCGGATATGTTTAGCTAGGGCACTGTCTTCGCTCAGTTTGCCAATGTGGTATAGATGTTCATATATTCTTTCCCGCAATTTCCTATCTGTTTTCCCTATATAGAATGTGGGACACATTTGACATTGGGCTAGGTATATGATCTCTTTAGACTGGCAATTTAATATAAGTATGGTGGTGTATTGAGTGCCTTTGATCTTAAACTTCTGACCCACATCCATATGTTTACAGTACTTACACATACCACATTTATACATCCCACATCTGCTGACTAGTATATTAGAGTTTCTTTCAACTAGATTTTTTAAATTAGCTCCTCTTTTGAAGGTAATTCTAGGTGTGTGAGCCACATTCTTATTTATAAAGGTGTCTGACCGTAGTAGGTCCCTGTTCTTCCTGATGATCCCACATAAGTCATGAGCATCTACACTGAATGAAATAATGAAATTATTAAAATTACTAAAATTCTGGAGTACATTACTGTCGGTGTTCCCTTCAATATGTATACCTATAGTATCAGTGGGTGCATCAATTCGATTTTGACTTAAAATAGGTTTGTACACTCCGTTCGTAAGCTTGTGAATCACCTCTTCAATAAGCAGATTCAACATCTTTATAGGGTAACCCCTCCTAGTGAACATCTCCTTCAAGTTGTTACATTCTAAATAGAAGTCTCTATCTAGGGAGGTCATCCTAGCTGCCCTGACCAACTGTCCTTTTACTATTGATTTCTTCTGGTGGTAGGGGTGACAGCTAGAAAAGTGCAAGAAACTTTTAGAATACGTTTCTTTTCTATATATACGTGCATTGTAGCATTCATTGGTTGTATCTTTACAAATCAGAACATCCAAGTATGATATAGAATTTGCACCAAATTGTGATGTAAACTGCAAAAAGTCAGTTGTCTCATTAAAGTAACTGACAATTGCATTAGCTGTGTCGTTGTCACCCCTTATCACCATGAAGATGTCATCCAAGAATCTAGTGTAGTAGTGTACCTTGTCTTGAATCCAGTTGTTCTTTAGGACAAATTCGTGTTCCCAGTCAGCCATTACTAAATTGGCAAAACTGGCGCCACACGGGGACTCCATGGCTATCCCTGATAGTTGTAAAAACAATCTTTTGTCAAAGATTACATAGTTATTGGACAAAATAATGTCCAATAGTTCACTAAGCAAACTTATTGTATCATTAGGTATGCCCTTGATTCTCAGAATATGGCTAATTCTCTCTATGCCCTCCATGTATGGGATGGACGTATACAAGTCCTTAACATCTACTGTTAAAAAATTGTAACTATTGTCATATTGTAAATTATTTAGACAGTGTAGGAACGACCAAGAGTCCTTGCAAATTTGTTTCTCACTAGTTACATATTTTTTAGCACAGAATCCACATATTTTGTACATACATATGTTATGCTATTTCTGGCGTCAACTAGTGGTTGCAAGGGAGGGTTGCTTATATCTTTGTGCATTTTAGGTACCCCAAAGATATTAGGTATTCTGGGCACTGGCATAGATAAATAGTTGAATAGATTAATATCTATTCTGCTTTCAATGAACAGTTCGTATATGAAAGATTTAACGTGACTGTAAGCTGTATTTAACTCGTTTCTAGAAACCTCTTTGTAAGCATCTGTGTTGAGTATTTGTAACATTCTAGTACTATAGTCAACTGATGTTCATCATAACCAGTCCCCCTCCCTTGTCAGGTTTCATTATTCTCAAACCGTCCATTTGCAATTCATCTAATAATTGCCTCTCTCTTACAGTAATATTTCTTACAAAATTCTTGTTGGTTTTATTTTTCACCAGTTCATTCCTGAAGTCCAACTCACAAATTTGTTCGAACAGGTCTAAGATTGGGTGCAAGGGTGGATTAAATGTACTAGGAATGTGGAACTCATCTTTTCTGGTAGTATTTTCACCTAAGATGAGGTTTAGGTTAAGTTTACGCACAAACAGTTTTAGGTCTGTAAGTGAAGAAGCAAGGTTTGCTCGATAATATGGCACAAAACTCAACCCTTTAGCAAATAGCTCCACTAAGGGTCTATCTATAGTCAGGCCAGAGAAATTGTAGATAATAAAGTAATTTTCTTTGTTATAAATCAATTTACCAAAACTGCTACCTGCATCAACGTTCACTTTCTCGTTCTGTTCCCCTTCTTGTTCTTCCTCTGATTCTGGTAGTGTGCTGGTTCGTGGGGCTTGTGGTTTCTATGAGTACTAGTTTTCAATTTGTTGTCAAGAAGAATGAAATGAACTGATTAACTAATATTGGTTAATTACCTAACTAATTAACTACTGCTCACTGACTACTTAAGGGCATGCTTTCAATGTTGTTTTTATCTGAAGAAGTCATAGTATTTACTGTGATGAAAAGCGCTTCATTTTGGATTAAACTGCTTGTTCTTACATTTTGTGTTTGGTGCCTTCCTTCCTGCAACCAGATGTTCTTCGTTTTCCATTGCTGCAGTCCTTACTATTGGGTATAGTCCGCATCCAGTCGGCCCGAATACCAGAGTATAAGGCTGACGTCGGTCAGGGCGCATTAATCTGACGTCAGTACGTCAGGGTACTAATGCGCATGACCGGCGTCATATCCTCAGTCTTTTTTGCCGCGTGGTCCGATGCAGAAGCAGTTTTGCGAGTGCAGGTTGGCGTTCTGAAATATTTCCGAACCGGAGTTTCAGACCGAATCAGAGTTGGCTAAGTATCCCGTTGGGGAACATTTTGGCTTTTTCTTGCCTCAGTATTTAACCGGATGTCAGAAAAAGTGAATAACTGTATTTCTTGTGGGAAACAAATACCTCATAGGGATTACCATACATTGTGTATACCTTGTTTAGGGCCTGAGCACGACGTTGTTGGTTGCCGCTCTTGTGCTAGGTTTAACAAACGCACTATTAAGAGGAGGTTTGACTGTGCCAGATTAGTGTTTGGGAAGCGTTGCAATTATAAAATGCCGTCGGATGCTCCGGCACCCGCTTCGTCCAAGAAGCGCAAGGACAAAACAGCGAAGCCTAGGGTTGATGAACCGGCAGTCCCGGACGTCGGTTCTTTAGGAGGCTCAGTGGAGCCAGAGGTTTTGCCAGGAGTTTCTATGGAGTCTCAGGCAGAAACTTTACTGTTACAGGATGTACCCTCTCAGGAGGCAGGCCAGGCTGAGGGGGCTTCTCAGGTAACTATTCTTCCCTCTCTTCCCAAAGTAGTTAGAGCCTCTCCTTCTGTTGCCAAAACTTCTTTTAGAGGTAGGCCAAGTTCAGCTTCAGTAGGGGCTTCTCCTAGCATTTCGGGTTCTGTACCTAACAAACATATGCTTAAAATGGCAGAAGATTTGATTACTATGATTAGAGGTTCTATGGGCCCTCCTGATAAGAGGCCTAGGGTGGAACCAGAGTTTGACAGTTTTGAACAGGGTTCAGGGGCTTCTGAGTCTTCTGCGGAAGATTTGCAGGAATATCCTCATTATTCTGATTCTGATGTGGATGATGCCACTCCTTCGGCTTCTCCTCCTGAGGATTTTTCATTTTCGGAGACTCTGCATTCCATGAGGGAGCACTTTAAATGGGAAGGCCAGGATTACTCTGATTCCAGGAAGAGGCTTAGGGAATTCTTGTTTTTACCCCAGCATAGGCCCTTAGCTATACCTCCTGTGTTGAATGTGGTGGAAGATGTTTTTGCAGAGGCTTCCCTGAACCCTGATTCTTTGCCTCCTGCTCCTGTTAAACCTGATAGGTACTATAGGGTGCCCGAAGCTCATAAGTATTTGTTTAAAAGTCCTAGGGCAGACCCAGAAACTGTTTCTCAGGGGCCTAAAGGTGTTAAGGCCTCTGTGGTTAAAAATCCTGTTCCCACTGACAAAGAGGCAAGGGCGTTGGATAGGTGGGGTAAGAAAGTGTATACTTCTTCCACTCTAGCCATGAGAGCGTTGAATTGTCAGTTTCACATGCTGAAATATCAAAATTATCTCCTTTCACAATTGAAATCTAAGGTGGATGCTTTGGCGGAAGGTATTGATTGTAAAGAATTGCTGGATTTAGTTTATGTGTCTGAACAAGTGGGCAAGCATTCTTTGCAATGTGGTTTTGATGCTGTGCAGGCCTCCTCGAGGGTGGCTGCCACTAGTTCTGTTCTTCGCAGGCATGCCTGGTTGAGGGATCAAAATTTGGCTGAGCATGTTAAGACAAGGATTTTGGATGCTCCTTTACAGTCTGATGTGTTGTTTGGTTCACCTGTGGAAGCAGTTTTAAAGAAAATGGAGGACAAAGCTAAGTCTATGCAAACTGTTAAAGATTTTTGCAGGTACAGCCACCGGGTTTAGTAGAAATTGGCCTGCTAAGGGGTGGACATATCCTGCTTCTGATTCCCAGTCTAGGGGTAGGTCTAGACGTGGTAGGGGCAGGGCTCAAGGTTCTTTTAGGCCTAGAACAGGGAGTTCACCTGCTCAGACTTCTGGTGAGGGCAGGGGTCAGTCCTTTCGTAAACAGACCCAATGACCTGCCTTTTCAGCTGCCAGTAGATTCTCGTCTGGCAGCTCCTTTGGGAGGACGACTGTCTCTTTTCAAAGGAAATTGGGATTTAATTACTCAAGACAGATGGGTGTTGGACATCATTCACCACGGTTACAGATTTTATTTCCATACAATGCCCCCTTTCAGAGGCATGCCAGACGTTCCTCCTCCACAAAGAAAAGAGGCTCACAAGCAAGTTTCTCAATTACTCCAAATGGGGGCCATTCAGCCAGTCCCTGTATCGGAAAGGGGCCTAGGATTTTATTCTCGCCTGTTCCTAGTACCAAAGAAGGGGAACACGTGGAGACCAATTTTGGATTTATCTCTCCTCAACACTTATCTGGACATTCCCAAGTTCAAGATGTTGACGTTACAACAGCTTTTACCCCTGCTGGGCAAAGATCACTGGATGGTAACTTTAGATCTCAAGGAAGCTTACCTTCATGTGCCTATCAGGCTAAGTTACAGGAAGTATCTGCGGTTTCGAGCTGGAGATTCTCATTATCAGTTCTCTGCATTGCCCTTTGGCTTATCTACTGCGCCCAGAGTATTCACAAAGGTTCTGGCTCCAGTGATAGCTTACTTCCGGCTACAAGGAATTCAAATCTATCCTTATTTAGACGACTGCCTGATTCTGGCTCAAGAAAAGGAAGACCTTCTACAGCATCTGGAATATGTTATAGCAGTGCTAAGATGCCTAGGGTATTCTGTGAACGAAATAAAGTCCAGTCTAGTACCCTCTCAAGACATGTGCTTTCTGGGTGTGAGACTGAATACAGCAGCCCAGATGGCCTTTTTAACCCCGGACAAACAAAAGAGTCTATCACTTTACTTCCATCAACTATCTCATCAGTCCGTGCTGACTGCAAAGACAGTCCTTCAAGCATTAGGGTTCATGGCATCTTGTATTCTGGTGCTTCCCAATGCCAAACTGCATATGAGGAAGTTACAATGGTATCTCAAAAATGTATGGACACAGCACTGCCAGGATTTAGACACTGTCATTCAAATAATACCTTGCCTTCAAAGAGAATTTTTGTGGTGGGCTCAGGAATGTCACCTAAACAAGGGACTCTCTGTGACCCGGCCAGAGGCGAGTCAGATTTTAACGACAGATGCCTCGGACATTGCTTGGGGAGCTCATCTAAATGGAAAGTGGATACAAGACGAGTGGCCTGCCAGACTACAGCATCTACATATCAACATGAAGGAGATGTTAGCAGTCCAGTTTGCATTAATGGCTTTCAGGGAATTACTTCTTCCAGGGCAGGTGTTGATTCTAACAGACAACACAACTGTCATGTGGTACATCAACAAGCAAGGGGGAACACATTCTTATCCTCTATGCAGGCAAGCAATGATTTTATGGGAGACTGCGCTAAGCTTGCAACTAACTCTTCAGGCAAGGTTTCTGCCAGGAGCACAGAACTCCTTAGCAGATGTGTTAAGCAGACAAATCATGGATCCCCACGAGTGGAAACTGGATCTTCATGTATTTCAGAAATTGACAGTGTCATGGGGAACTCCAGACATAGATCTGTTCGCTTCTCCACTAAACCACCAGCTGCCAAAGTATTGCACAAAGGGGTTTCATCACACAGCTTGGAAAGTGGATGCT
Organism: Protopterus annectens; assembly: GCF_019279795.1. Classification (NCBI taxonomy): domain Eukaryota; kingdom Metazoa; phylum Chordata; order Ceratodontiformes; family Protopteridae; genus Protopterus; species Protopterus annectens. Next base: position 348,892,234 of record NC_056735.1, on the reverse strand, counting down.
CTGTCTTTCAGTTGGAAAAACCTTCATGTGTATGCCTTTCCACCTCTGCCTCTTCTTCCAAAGGTACTATTAAAGGTCAGACAAGACAGGCCAAGGATGATTTTGATAGCTCCAGATTGGCCTCGACAACACTGGTACCCACTACTACGGAGTCTGGTAAAGAAGCCTCCATGGCCTTTACCTCTGATTCCTCATCTGTTATCTCAGAAGGACGGTCATCTGCTCAATGTCAAGCTTCACTCTCTTCATCTAACAGCCTGGCATATTCTGTGTTGAAACACAGCAGGTCTCAACTTCCTCAACAAGTTTTAAATGTGATTATGGAAGCTAGAAGACCTAGTACAAGGAGAGTGTACGCAGAAAAATGGAAGAGATTTTTATTTTGGAGTACAGCAAAGAATTTGGAGATTTCTGAGCCTAATTTGAGTGTGGCTCTTCAATATCTTACTGAGTTATTGGACAAAGGTTTGTCCTTCTCTTCCATTAAGATTCATGCTGCAGCAATTTCAGCTCACTATGATTGTGACCCACCTTTGTTTTCGCATCCTTTGTTCAAGCAATTTCTTAGAGGGGCAAAGAATATAAGACCCCCACGTAGAGCTCCTACTCCTGCTTGGGATCTCAATTTTGTGTTGGAAAAACTTACTCTACAACCTTTTGAGCCTGCAGCTACTGCTGAATTGAAATACTTGTCATGGAAGACTGCTTTTCTGTTGGCTATTACTTCTGCAAGAAGGGTGTCTGAGTTGCAGGCCCTTATGGCAGTCGAGCCCTTTTTGATTTTCCATAAGGATAGGGTATCATTACGTACTAATCCTTCCTTTATGCCTAAGGTGGTTTCTAGTGTGGCTTTAAACCAAACTATTCATTTGCCTACTTTTTATGCAGACCCCCAAAATAAAGGGGAAAAGATTTTGCATACTTTAGATGTACACAGGCAATTGCGTTATTACTTAAGCAGGACTAAGGATTTTAGGCAGTCTCAGCAGTTGTTTGTTTCTTTTGCTTTGAGTTCGCAGGGCAAGCCTGTGTCAAAACAAACTATTTCTAGGTGGATTGGCTTTTGCATTGCATTTTGTTATTCCCATCATGGCAAGGAGATTCCAGCTGGGATTAGGCCTCATTCCACTAGGGCTACTGCCACTTCAACAGCATTTCTACGGGGGGTGGCAACTAAGGATATTTTGGAAGGAGCTACTTGGAGTTCAGTGCATACTTTCTCTAAGCATTATCACCTTCCTATCTACTCTAAGTCTAGGGCTGGTTTTGCCACAGCTGTTTTGCAAGGCATGTTGTCAGCTCCTGCTTCTTTCTGATTTGCCAGCCTCCCTTACCTCTGCTTTGGGATTCTACCCAATAGTAAGGACTGCAGCAATGGAAAACGAAGAACATAGTACAGTTTTGTACCTACCATAAATGTAGATGTTCGAGGATTCCATTGCTGCAGTCCAATTTACCCTCCCTCCTTGCCCTCTGTGTTTAGGGGTGGTTGTGTAGGTGAGTTTACATGCTTATATTTTTGTATGTATTGTTCATGTTTTGGTGCAGGTATTTTGGGCCTTGTCTTTTTAGGGTCTTCTGACATATGGGGCAAGAAAAGACTGAGGATATGACGCCGGTCATGCGCATTAGTACCCTGACGTACTGACGTCAGATTAATGCGCCCTGACCGACGTCAGCCTTATACTCTGGTATTCGGGCCGACTGGATGCGGACTATACCCAATAGTAAGGACTGCAGCAATGGAATCCTCGAACATCTACATTTATGGTAGGTACAAAACTGTACTTTTTCTGTTTTGTGTTCTTTCATCGGCTTGTGTCTTTTCTTGCAGACCCTTCACCTTGGATATAAGAATTCCTGCCTTATTCTCATTTACAGGGAACACAGGATATCCCTAATGTCTACTGCAGGTATGTAGCATTTTCAGTTTATGCCCTTGCCCTTCGGCCTCTCCATTGTTACCTGTGAATTTACCAAAATAATCAGCTCCAGGTTTGCCAGTCTTGAATTGAATGGCATTCACATTTACCTACACATAGATGAATGCCTAATACAAGATCTTTACTCAGGAGGAGCCAATGAAGGCCCAATAATGCACTACCTCATGCTTGTCTATGCAATTCCATAAATTGTCTGACATCCAGTCGCATACATACTCACACAAAGGCCTTCTTTAGAGCAGTTCTGGAACCAGGGAGGTCAAGTTGTCCTTCTCTTCAGAAAAATCTTTACCTTCTGAGTTCCTTCTTCCTACCAGCAGCAGAGAAGATCTCCCTAACAAGCATGCAAATGAGAAAGAGCCAGTGATGCCTGAGGAAACTATAGCTACAACACATCTACTCATTGGAGAAGGTAATACCAATCATACCTATCATACAAAAGGAGTTTAGATAATTTGTATCCCAGGTGTTAACCTGCCAAGGTTTCCCTTTTATAACCTCAACTCCCCCCGCCCCCGTGATCCAAAAATGACAATTAATATATTGGATTTTGCTTGAGGTGCTCACTTAGAAACCTTAAAATCACAGGGTAGATGGAACCGCTAGGACAGGTCCAAGCATATTAATGTCAAGAAAGCTTAGTCCTAATACATCCATTTTAAATATTCAAAGTGACGTGGCATCATGTAGTCCTAAAAGTAATCACAAACAATGCAACAGTCATGGTAGATCGACAAACAAGGAGGAACTCACTGCTACCTGTTTTGCAAGTCAGGTATGATTGCCTGGAACTTATCCATCCAGAAGAACATACATCTGGAGGTTGTTTATATTCCCTCAGCTGACAACTGAACAGGACCACCTCTACACTCCACAAATGGAAACTAAACTCCAAGGTTTTTCACAAATTGATGCTAGAGTGGGAAACCCTAAAGAAAACTCATTTCTGCTGTGAAACATCTGCCCTTGTTAACACTGCATGGTGGCCTATGCACTGAAAATCCTATTAGTTTTACATAACAGGGGGCTGCTGCATATCTTCTCATATGTTGTCACCTTGCCAAGTGTCTTCTCCAGGCAAGAAAAGATTAAGTACATCTTATCTTAATAGCTTTATTTTGGCCAAAATAATATTATGTCCGATAGCAAGAGTTCCTTCCTTGGCAACCAATACAATTTACACTGAAGGCATTAGGACTGCTCACAAGCTCAGACGTTTGTAGGTTACCTGAAACCTTACTCTTCCAATCATGCAGCATGCATACCAGACTTTGGGGGTTGGCATAATGGTTAAGGTGTTTACTTCATAGAAAAAAGGTACAGGGTTTGATTCACACCTTTGTGGAAAACTGGCTATGACTAAAATGGTCCACAAGGACAGCAGGCCTGGTGCTTACCTGTGAACCTATACACTCTGCATGCTGGTATGTGAGTACTCCCTAGTTACTTCTTTACTTATAGTTTGAGAAAAATATGCCTGGGGAGGTTGCAGAGGCAAGGCAGGAAGCAACAGGAGGAGGTAAGTTTCTTCCCTCTCCAAACAGTAGTAGCCTTTAAAGAAACTATGCATGTCCTCCAGTCCCTGTCTGAGATTATGATATTGATAAGATAAATAGGATTGTATACATCATAGTAGGATGGGAGGGGGGGGGGGTGCAGGGGCTGGTTAGATTTGTGGCATGTGATATAAAAAATGACTGTATTTATCATGGGCAGACGTGGGCTATTTTGCATAATTATGGATAGGGAGTTGAATTTTAAATGTGTTGAATACTGTTTATAAAACTAAAGAAACAATACTAACCCTAAATGAATGGCTGAGTGAAAAAATAAGTATGAAAGTGGAGTACAACAGTGGTGCCCATAAGTTGTGTTATATTTAGTTTAACAAAGAATGTAGTGACTGAAAGTAGTAAAGAACGAATGGCTGATGCAAGAAAGAATTTGGATGATGGAATGAAATGACCCATACAAATGGCAAATATAGATTAATTAATTCTTGTTTGTAGAAATAGTGTACAAGTCCAGTCAATAGATGGTTAAGTAGCATAACAGAAAACCTGAAACAGGTGGGCATGAATGTCAAAGAAGGTGGCTTTAATCTGAGTCGCAATAGTTGACATAACACTCTGATCCCATGTAAAAGTGTGGAAAAATCTTGGTTTGATAAGCCTATAGCTAAATACAAAACAGTAACAAATTGAGGAGAAAGTTAAGATGGGAGTATATATTTCAATGAGTCAAAGATTATCATTTTGGGGGTGGTGTTTGGGAAGAGAAGATAAAGAATGTTATACAATTTTGAAAAGTTTTTAGAACTTCCTTTACAAAAAGATATAGCTTATTAATGAAACAGCTCTTGGGATTTGATGATATACAGTGAATACAGAAGAGGAATACAAAAAAAAGAATATAAGTGCAACTGCACAAAATACAGGATACAATCTGGTAAATACTTGCTCCACGCCAGTTATATATGACAAATTCCACTAGACCAAGAAGAAAAGAAGAATGGTTGTATACTGTGCTGTATTGCACACACACACACACACACACACACACACACACACATATATATATATATATATATATATATATATATATATATATATATATATATATATATGGTTCCCATTCAGAAGCCTGAAACATCATAAGCCAGAAAATCAAAATCCTGAAACCAAAAGCCTGAAAATTCAGAATCCTGAAAACTCAAAATCCTGAAAGCCCAAAATCCTGAAAGACCAAAATCCTGAAACTCAAAATCCTGAAAACACAAAATAGACATACTGATGTCATTGTGGCTTTGCTATTGTTAGCCCTGTGGTGTTAGGTCATGCGTTGGGGTCAGGTAAGTGTGCGGTTGGTTTTATGTTAGGGTTAGGGCCGGTTGAAGTGAGTTAGGGTTAGGGCGCAGGTTAGGCATGTATGCAATAGTGACAAATATTGGGGTTAGGGGCGGTTTAAGTGAGTTAGGGTTAGGGCGCGGGTCAGGTGAGTGTGCGATAGTGACGGACCTTAGGGTTAGGGTTAGGGTCAGGGTCAGTTGGTAGATATTAGTGTCTTTATAGTGACATATTAGCATTATTTGTGTTTTCAGGATTTTGAGTTTCAGGATTTTGGTCTTTCAGGATTTTGGGCTTTCAGGATTTTGAGTTTTCAGGATTCTGAATTTTCAGGCTTTTGGTTTCAGGATTTTGATTTTCGGGCTTATGATGTTTCAGGCTTCTGAATGGGAACCATATATATATATATATATAAAATGTAAAGCTAGTATAGCTGTAATTAATTTATTACATTTTTTAAACAGTGTTGGAGAAATTGTTTTTTAAAATTTCTATAAAACTTTTAAACTAAATTATTTAACAGTGTTCTATAACGTTGAAAGCAACTGAATGAATGACAAAGTGTAATGTGTATGGGTTTTAGATAAGTAGATACTGCTTTAAATATTGTATTCTTTTGAACAAGCGTAACGACATATTCTTTATATATGTATTTATAAGCTATATTTGAATTTGCATTGTTATTCTGATCAAGCTCCTGTTTCAAAGTAGGGAATGAAAGTGCTAAATTAAGATTTTTTAAATCCTGGCATCCTTTGGCAACTGTTTTTTTATTTCTTTATATCTATATTTATAACTATAGCTATATCTATATATATGTATATATGGGTCTACTTCATTTCACTGAAAGCTTATTTCACTGAAACTCAGTTGCCTAAGCACAATTCACTGAAAGCTCATTTCACTGAAAACTCATTTGAATGAAAGTTATATATGGCATTTTCCCCACTGTAGTGTGATCCTGGAGTTAGTATGTAAAGTAAGGGTGGGTGGGGGGCACAGCCCCCCCACATAGTTTGGTTATATATTGTCTTCTGGAAAGAGTTATTCATTGGACTTGTAAGTATCCATATCTATGGTTTTAAACATTTACAATAGGTGGGGGCTACGCTCCACACACCCCCTTACTTTATATACTAACTAAAGGATCGCACCACCACCCATTTTAAATGCTTAAAACCATAGATATGGATACTTACAAGTCCAATGAATAACTTTCCAGAAGACAATATATAACCAAACTATGTGGGGGCTATGCCCCCCCACACCCTCCAATGTGGGGGGGGGGGCTGTGCTCCCCACACCCCCTTTACTTTATATACTAACTTCAGGATTGCACTACAGTGAGGAAAAGGCCATATATAAATTTCAATGAAATGAGTTTTCAGTGAAATGAGCTTTTAGTGAATTGTGTGCAGGCAACTGAATTTCAGTGAAATGAGCTTTCAGTGAAATGAAGTAGACCTGTTTATGCATATAGGATGCATTTAGAATCCTGAAAGACAAAAACACAATCAGATGAAAGATGGGCCACAGAAGGTCCAAACACAGAACATAGTGAATGCATTTACTACAGTCTTTTTAGATGTACTAAACAGCCGGTAGCTTGTGCAAGATCATGAGACAGTAAGGACTGGGTTTTTGCCCTTACTCCACTATGTTGTACAATCTCAGAGTTGATATATGTAAGTAGCAATGGATGTGGGTGGTGCAGCCAGAGGGGCTTGCTCTTCTGCATAGCGCTTGTTTTTTTAAATCGTTCAGAATTTTGTTTCAACCTTATGTGGTTGATCTTTACTTTGTCAGTGTTTTTGTCCTTCAGGATTATGAATGTATTCTCATTTTTGTGTGTGTGTGTGTGTGTGTGTGTGTGTGTGTGTGTGTGTGTGTGTGTGTGTGTACATACATTTTTACATTTTATATATATATATATATATATATATATATATATATATATATATATATACAATACAAGAAGTAAACTGCACTGTGTATCTTTGCTTTATGCTGTTTGTATGTCGTTTTCTTTACTTCCTTGTATATATTTTACAACATAAATGGCATTAAATATTTGCTTGTTTCTTTTTATTTTTTTCATTTGTTGTATAGATTTTATGGTGCATATTTTGTTTTATATTTTGCTTGCTGTTTTTTACATTTTAACTTTTACATTTTCCCTGCATTTTATATTTTGTGTTTAGATTCCATCCTATCTTTGTTCTATAACTGATTGTCTTTTCCAGCTGGCCTGACTTGTGGCTGAAAAGGATCCATGGAACAGTTCACTTAGTTACTAGATAGATAGATAGATAGATAGATAGATAGATAGATAGATGATAGATAGATAAAATACACACACTGTCTGAAGATGGTTCAACCCATCCAAGCTGGAAACTGCTGGTTGAAGGCTTATTGTGTGTTTATATGACTGGCATCAGAGTTTAACTGCATAAAACTCTTTCATCTTGCTGGTATAAAAGCCTTACATTTTGTGAGAATGTACTTACTGATTCAGAGCTTCCCTGTGACTGGCTTTTACTCCTGTGACTACAACACCATCTGTGGACCTATAAAGATTTTTTCCACTTATTCTAACTATCTCAGTATCACTGAACAGTTCTGTGCTGCATTTATTAATTTGGTTGAATTTATCACTGTTTTTCAGCCTGTCCTTGGTAAAAAAATGCCATTTGTTTCTTACTGCATTGCTCTTAGGTTGTTTTAACTGTATACTGATATCCCATACCCTCCTGTAACACTGCAAAAGCTATTCTGGGTTTCCCAAAGTTCTCCTGAGTTTGCCAAATATTTCTAAGTTTGGCAAAACTGTTCTGTGTTTGTAGAATATTGTGAACTTATTTTCAAGCATTTTTGATACTACAGGAGTCCTACATTTTGTTGTAAAGCACTTGCTACTGCATATGAGCTCAAAACCAGTTACTTTTACATTAAGAGGGTTTTATTGTGAACTCTAGTGGGAGCAGAAGGCTGATTCAATCCATCTGAGTTGGAAACTGCTGGTGGAATACTTACTGTATGTTTATCTGATTGGCTTGAGGGCTAAACAGTGTAAAAGTCTTTTATCCTGTTGGCATAAAAGTCTTACAATTTTGTGAGACTGTATTCATTTATTCAGGCCTTCCCTGTTCCTAAAAAAAATGAAAAGACCAATGGTTAGACCACAGCTGAAGATAAAAATGGAATAATCCACGTCAGGAAATAAATCACTTGCAACTTCACAGTAGTGCCCTTCATAAAACCAAAAGTTGTAACTGAGATGTAGTAGTCAAGGTAGGAAATGGTTCACTTGCAGTTTCACACCACTTTATTAAACAAGAGTAAGCGCTTTCGCAATCTAAATCAGCTGATCGCTTCTTCAGACTCATAAAAACAGTTAAAACATTAGTATTTAAAATATGGTTCAACCAATGAAAACACATATAGAACTATGACATAGACTAATTAAAATTGCATACATCAGTACATTAATTTGCCTTATATTCTGCATAAGATGAAATAAAATATACATATAACAGACACATTTTATGTAATAATCCATATTACTTAATGTTTTAGTGGTCTGGATTTTAAAAAAGGTTTCAAGGAAACAGCATTGTTCAATCCAGGAGACCTATCTGCCTGAAGTAATAAAATCCATCTTTGTTCTGCTTCCTCTACCTTATTCCTTATATCACCTCCCCTCTTACTTTTATTTATTATTTCTAAAACCATGAAATTAAAAATATGTTTCCTATCTTTTTCTTCCACATGTTTTGCTAAAGCACTTGTGTCTTTTTTATTTCTTATATCTCTAAGGTGTTCAAGGATACATTCCTTTAGACACCTATTGGTTTTGCCTATATAAAAGGCATGACAGACAGTGCAGAAGCTGAAATAAACCAAATGTTGTGTTCTGCAGTCAGCATAAAAATCTATATCAATTATAAAGCCTAGTGTAGGATGTTTATATGTAGATTTATTATATAAATAGTCACATGCTGTACAATCTCTGCCTATCAGATAGGATCATGCTTTCATTGTTTCTGGATTTATAACAGAGTTGCCTTTTTAAGGACCTCTTATTTCTAAAAGAAAAGCTGGGTCTATCTTCTAACAATTCTCTCAAGTCAGGATCACTGCACTTTAGCTCAAAACCAGTTAATTTGCATTTAGTTTTTTTTTGTTCTTTACTCAGGTCAGAGCAGAGTGCTGATTAAACATTTCCAGGCCTTAATTGTGTAAAGGTCCTTCATCCTGCTGGTATAAAAGCCTTCCATTTTTGTGAGACTCTTCTAATATTTTGGCGCTTCCCTGTGTCTGGCTTGGGCACCTGTGACTACAAGACCTGGATTTGCATCTAAAACAATCTGTGGACCTGTAAAGCTGATATAAGTATTTTTTGCACTTGATCTAAACATCTCAGTGCTATGTAACAGTTCTGTGCTGCATTTATTGCCTCTGTTGAATTTATCACTGCTTTCAGGCTGTCCCTGTAAAGAAGTGTCATCCGTTTCTTACAGTACTGCTCTTGGGTTGTTTTAACAGTATTCTGATATTTCCTAACCTGCTCCGATACTGCAAAACCTATTCTGAGTTTGCCAAAGTTCTGGCGAGTTTGCCAAAATGTTTCAAAGTTTAAAAAAAATTGTCTGTGTTTGTAGAAGTTTTGAACTTATTTCCAAGGATTCATGACACTGCAGAAGTTCTGCCTTTTGCTGTAAAGTATTGGAAGTATTGTAAGTGAACTCTAAACCTGTTTGTTTTAAATTAAGAGTTTTTTTCTACACTCTGTTGGTAACAGGGGGCTGATTTAACCCACCTGAGGTGGGAACCTCTTATGAAGACTTATTGTGGGTTTATCTCATTGACCTGGGGGCTTAACAGTGTAAAAGTCATTCATTCTGCTGACATAAAAACCTGACATTTTTGTGAGACTCTGTTTATTTATTCAGAGCTTCCATGTTCCTCCCTTGGACACCTATGACTACAAGACTTTGGTATGTATGTAAAGCCATGTGTGGAACTACAATGCTGATGTAAGTATTTTTTTGCACTTGCTCTAACATTTTCAGGGCTATTTAATCATTGTGTGCTGCATTTATTGATTGGTTAAATTTGTCAGTGTTTTCTACCTGCTCTTGTAAAGAAGCTGCATCTGTTTGTTCTCTGTGTTTGTAGAAGTTTGTGAACTCATTTCAGTTCTGCCTTCTGATGTGAAGTATTTCTTACTGCAGTTGGGCTCAAAATCATTTCATTTTAGATTAAGAGAGGTTTATTCTGCATTCTAGTGGGAGCAGAGGGTTGATTCAACCTATCCACATTGGGAACTGCTGGTAGGAGGCTTATTGTTTGTTTATCTGACTGTTCTGAGGGCTTCACAGTGTAAACGTCTTTCATGTTTCTTGTATAAAGGCCTTGCAGTTTTGTGAGACTGCCCTCATTTATTTACAGCTTCTCTGCACATGGCTTGGACACCTGTGAATACAAGACATTGATTTGCATCTAATACCATCTGTGGACCTACAAAGCTGATATAACTATTTTATTTTATTTATTTGTTTTTTGCAGTTGCTCTAACTATCTCAGTGTTATTTAACAGTCTGTGCTGCAGTTATTAATTTGTTTAAATTTATCACTGTTTCTGCCTGTTGTTGTTAAAGAAGTGCCATCAGTTTTTACTTTACTGTTCTTTTATTGTGTTAATTGTATTCTGACTTTTCCTAACCTGCTCTGATACTGCAAATGCTGTTCTGAGTTTGGCAAATTGTCCTGAGTCTTCTAAAATATTTCTAAGTTTGGCAAATTTTCTCTGTGCATGTAGATGATTGTGAACTTATTTCCAAGGATTCATGATACTGCAGGAATTTTGACTTTTGTTGTAAAGTATTTTAGTGCACTTGATCTCTAAATCAGTTTGTTTTAAATTAAAAAGGGTTTTTATGCACTCTGATGGGAGCAGAGGTCTGATTCCACCATTAGAGTTGGGAACGTGGTGGAAGAATTATTGTGGGTTTATCTCATTGCCTTGTGGGCTTAACAGTCTAAAAAAACAATTCATCCTCTTAATATAAAAGCCTGTCATTCTTGTGAGACTGTGCTCATTTATTCAGAGCTTTTCTGTGCCTGGCTTGGACACCTGTGACTACAAGATCTTTGTTTGAAAATAAAACTATCTGTGGACCTGCAAAGCTAATATAAGTATTTTTTCTGCACTTCATGTAGCAATATCAGTTCTATTTAACAATTCTGTGCTGCATTTATTGCGTTGGTTAAGTAGAGCACCATTTCAGACTACTCATGTAAGGAAGTGCCATCTGTTTCTTACAGTATTGCCCCTAGGTTGTTTTAACTGTATTCTGATATTTCCTAACCTGTTCTTATAGAGGAAAAGATGTTCTGAGTTTGCCAAAGTTCTCCTGAGTTTGCCAAAATGTAGTAGTTTGTGAACTTCTTTCCAAGCAATCCCGATACTGCAAGAGTTCTACCTTTTGTTAAAAAGTATTTTAGTACACATGAGCTCAAAACCAGTTTGTTTTAAATTAAGAGGGTTTTTTCTGCACTCTGGTGGTAACAGATGACAGATTCCACCCATCTGAGTTGGGAACCTCTGATGGAAGGCTTATTGTTGGTTCATCTCATTGATCAGGGAGCTTAACAGTGTAAAAGTCATTAATCCTGCTGACATAAAAAAAAACTATAATTTTTGTGAGATTATGCTAATTTATTCAAAGCTTTTGTCTGCTTGGCTTGGACACATCTGACTACAGGCCATTGGTTTGCATATAAAAGCATCTGCGACCTGCAAAGGTGACATAAGTATTTTTTTTTTTTTTTTGCACTTGATCTATCTCAGTGCTAGGAGTGGCCGCGGTGGTGCAGAGGTTAACATTGCCGCCTCACAGCCAGAGGTTCTTAGATTCAATTCTTGGTTGGGTTACCATCTTTGTGGTGTCTGCATGTCCCCCCTGTGGTTGCATGAGTTTCCTCCTGTGCTCTGGTTTCCTCCTACATCCCAAAGACATGCTGTAGGTTGATTGGACACTCTAAATTGGCCCTAGATGTGTGTGTGTGTGCATGTATGTGCCTTCTGTGGAAGGTTGGGTGCCGGAATGGCAATTCGACACCCTAAAACTCCACTGCCAATCATTCTGTGGACCGTTCTGCTGTGGTGACCCCAACCGGGATAAGCTGAAAGGAGATGATGATGATGATGATCTATCTCAGTGCTATTTAACAAATTCTGTGCTGCTTGTATTGTGTTGGTTGAATTTATCACTGTTGCCAGCCTGCTCTTGTTAAAGAAGCACCGTTTGTTTGTTACTGTACTTTCTTGTTTTTTTTTTAACAATATTCTAATGTTTAGTAGCTTCCTCTGATAGTGCAAGGGCTGTTCTGAAATTGTCAAGGTTATCCTAAGTTTGTCAAAACATTTATAAGTTTTGCTATTTTTTTCTGTGTTTGTAGAAGTTTGTGAACTTATTTCCAAGGATTCCTAATACTGCAGGAGTTCTGCCTTTTGCTATATTGTTTATTGCACTTGATCTCAAAATGAGTTTACTTTGTATTAAGAAGGAGTTCTTCTGCACTATAGTGGCTGAATAGGGCTGATTTAAACAATCTGAGTTGGGAAATGCTGCTAGCTTGCTTATTGTATGTGTATTTGATGGGCCTGAGGGCTTAATAGTGTAAAAGTCTTTAATTCCCTGATATAAAACCTTACATTTTTGAGAGAATCTGATCATTTTTTTCAGAGCTTACCTGCTCTTCCCTGGAACACCAGTGACTACAAGACCCTTGTTTGCATCCAAAACCATCTGTGGACCTACAATGCTGATAATAAGTATTATTTGTACTTGTTCTAGGAATCACAGGGCTATTTAACCATTATGTGCTGCATTTGTTGATTTGGTTGAATTTATCATTTTTTTTCTGCATGCTCTTGTAAAGAAGCTCCGTCCATTTGTTTTCTGTGTTTCTAGAAATTTATGAACTCATTTCCAAGGCATTTCTGATGTTGCATGAGTTTCGCCTACTGTTGTAATTTAGTATTTTTACTACAGCTGAGCTCAAAAACAAGTTGGTTTAGATTAAGAGAGTTTTATTCTGCACTCTAGTGAGAGAAAAAGGTTAATTCAAACCATCCACATTGGAAACTGCTTGTAAAAGCTTATTGTATGTTTATCTGATTGGCCTAAGGGCTTAACTGTGTAAAAGTCTTTAATTACCCTGGTATCAAATCTTTACATTTTTTGAGACTCTGCTTATTTTGTTAGAGCTTCCCTCCTCCTTCCTTGGACAGCTGTGACTACGAAAGCTTTGTTTGCATCAAAAACCATCTGTAAACCTATAAAGCAGATATAAATATTTTGCGTGCTTGCTGTAAAAATCTCAAAGCCATTTAACCATTCTGTGCTGCGTTTATTGATTTGGTTGCATTTGTCACAGTTATCTGCCTGCTCTTGCAAAGAAGCACCATCTGTTTGTTTTCTTTTTTTTGTAGACATTTGGGGACTTATTTCCAATGTGATGCTGTAGGAGTCTCTTCTGTTATTAAGTATTTTTTTTTATCTTACTTGAGCTCAAGAACATTTCAGTTTAGATTAAGAGAGTTTTATTCTGCACCGTAATGGGAGCAGAGTGTTGATTTTACCTATCCACATCGAGAACTGCTGATAGAAGGCTTATTGTTTGTTTATCTGACTGGCCAGAGGGCTTAACAGTCCAAAAGTCTTTTAACCTTTTTGTATGAAAGCCTTATATTTTTGTCAGACTGCCCTCATTTACTTAGAGCTTCCCTATTCATGGCTTGGACACCTGTGACTACAATACTTTGATTTGCTTCTAAAACGATCTGTGGACCTACAAAGCTGATATAACTATTTCATTTTATTTGCTTTATTTGTTTTAGGTACTTGCTCTATGCATCTTGGTGGTATTTAACAGTCTGTGCTAGAGTTATTCATTTGGTTGCTTTTATAACTGTTTTCAGCATGCTATTTTAGAGAAGTATAATTTGTTTTTTACTGTATTGCTCTTTCATTGTTTTAACAGCATTCTGATTTTTCCTAACCTGCTCTGATATTACAAAAGCTGTTCTGAGTTTGTCAAAGTTCTCCTGCATTTCCCAAAATATTTCTAAGTTTGGCAACTTCTGTATTTGTAGAAGTTTGTGAACCCATTTCCAATGTATTCCTGATACTGCAGGAGTTCTTCCTGTTCTTGCAAGGTATTTTAGTGCACTTGATCTCTAAACCAGTTTGTTTTACATTAAGAGGGATTTTTCTGCACTGTAGTGGGATCAGTGGGCTGATTCAATGCATCTGGGTTGGGAACCTCTGGTGGAAGGCTTATTGTGGGTTTATCTCATTGACTTGGGGGCTTAACAGTATATGACATAAAAACCTGACATTTTTGTGAGCCTCTGCTCATTTATTCAGAGCTTCCATGTTCCTCCCTTGGACATCTGTAAAGCCATGTGCGGAACTACAATGCTGATGTAAGCATTTTTTGCACTTGCTCTAACAATTTCTGGGCTATTTAACTATTGTGAACTGCATTTATTGATTGGTTGAATTTATCAGTGTTTTCTACCTGCTCTTGTAAAGTAGCTCCATCTGTTTGTTTTCTGTGTTTGTAGAAGTTTGTGAACTCATTTCCAAGGCATTCATGCTGCAGGAGTTCTGCCTTCTGTTGTAAAGTATGTCTTACTGCAGTTGAGCACCAACAAAAGATGAGCCAGCATACTGTTTTCAAGAAATCACTTTATTGTAGATAAAACAGACCGGTTTCGGCCGGAAAATATCACAGCCTTCTTCAGTGCAAACAAAATACAACTGTTTAATCTTTAAATACACCTATCTAGAGGCTTATTGGTTCATCCTAGAATTGTTCATTTAAACCAGGTGGAAATAATCCACCCAGTTTTACAATCCACTTTTTTTCTTTGTTAATTAAAATTGAGTGTCACCCTGTTTTAATGGATTTTTTGCCCTTAATAATATCAATGACCATGAAAGAAAATCTGGCAGTAGGATGTATCAAATGATGTTTATATAATGCATTGGTTGCCTTTTCCAGTCGCAATAGCTCTATAGTTTATGATATAAACTTTTTTGCCAATTGTAGTACCGATTGGTTAATATATCAAGCTACATGTATTTGTGGTTCCTCCTACATTGGTCAGACTTATCGTCCATTGAGAATCAGAATTTCAGAACATATTAGTAATATCAAAAACAAAAAGGCAAATGCTGCAAATGCTGTTCTGAGTTTGTTGTCCTGATTCTTCTAAAATATTTCTAAGTTTGGCAAATATTTTCTGTGAATGTAGAATATTGTGAACTTATTTCCAAGGATTCATAATACTGCAGGAGTTCTGCCTTTTGTTGTAAAGTATTTTAGTGCACCTGATCTCTAAATCAGTTTGTTTTACATTAAGAAGGGTTTTTATGCATTTTGGTGGTAGCAGAGGTCTGATTCTTCCCGTCAGAGTTGGGAAACTGTGGTGGAAGGTTTACTGTGGGGTTATCTCATTGGCTTGTTGGCTTTACAGTGTAAATGTCATTCATCCTCTTAGTATAAAAGCCTGTAATAATTGTGAGACTGTGCTTATATATTCAGAGCTTCTTTGTGCCTGACTTGGACACCTGTGACAGCAACACCTTGGTTTGCATATAAAACCATCTATGGACCTGCAAAGATGACATAAGTATTTTTTCTGCACTTGATGTAACAATCTTAGTGCTATTTAACAGTTCTGTGCTGCATTTATTGCTTTGGTTGAGTTAATCACTGTTTTCAGACTACTCCTGTAAGGAAGTGGCACTGTTTCTTACAGTATTGCACCTAGGTTATTTTAACACTATTCTGATATTTCCTAACCTGTTCAGATGGTGCAAAAGCTGTTCTGAGGATGCCAGAATGATTCAAAGTTTAATAAAATGTGTCTGTGTTTATAGTAGTTTGGGAACTTATTTGCGAGGAATCCTGATACTGCAGGAGTTCTGCCTTTTGTTGAAAAGTAGTTTAGTACACATGAGATCAAAACCAGTTTGTTTTAAATTAAGAGAGTTTTTTTCTGCACTCTGGAGATAACAGAGGACCGATTCAACCCATCTGAGTTGGGAACCTGTGATGGAAGGCTTATTATTGGTTTATCACATTGATCAGGAGCTTAACAGTGTAAAAGTCATTAACCCTACTGACATAAAAACCTGCCTCTTTTGTGAGACTGTGCTCATTTATTCAGAGCTTTCCTCTGCTTGGCTTGGACGCCTGACTACATGCCATTGGTTTGCATCTAAAAGCATCTGTGGACCTGCAAAGTTGATATCAGTATTTTTTTTTGCACTTGATGTATCTCAGTGTTGTTTAACAGTTCTGTGCTGCATGTATTGTGTTGGTTGACTTTATCACTGTTGTCAGCCTGCTCTTGTTAAACAAGCACCATCTGTTTGCTACTGTACTGTCATGGGGTATTTTAACAGTATTCTAATGTTTACTAACTTCCTCCAATAGTGCAAGGGCTTTTCTGAAATTGTCAAAGGTATTCTAATTTTGTCAAAACATTTATAAGTTTTGGTATTTTTTTCTGTGTTTGTAGAATTTTGTGAACATATTTAAAAGAATTCCTAATAGTGCAGGAGTTCTGCCTTTTGTTGAAAAGTATTTTAATACACATGAGATCAAAACCAGTTTGTTTTAAATTAAGAGGATTTTTTCTGCACTTTTGTGGTAACAGAGGACCAATTCAACTCACCTGAGTTGGGAACCTGTGATGGAAGGCTTATTGTGGGGTTATCTCATTGATCAGGGAGCTTAACAGTGTAAAGGTCATTAACCCTACTGACATAAAAACCTGCCTCTTTTGTGAGACTGTGCTCATTTATTCAGAGCTTTCCTCTGCTTGGCTTGGACATGTCTGACTACAGGCCATTGGTTTGGATCTAAAAGCATCTATGGACCTGCAAAGTTGATATAAGTATGTTTTGCACTTCATGTGTTTCAGCATTGTTTGACAGTTCTGTGCTACATGTATTGTGTTGGTTGAATTTATCACTGTTGTCAGCCTGCTATTGTTAAGTACCATCTGTTTGTTTCTTTTTTTAACAGTATTCTAATGTTTACTAGCTTCCTCTGATAGTGCAAGAGCTGTTCTGAAATTGTCAAATGTATCCTAAGTTTGTCAAAACATTTATAAGTTTTTGCTATTTTGTCTGTGTTTTTAGAATTTTGTGAACTTATTTCCAAGGATTCACAATACTGCAGGAGTTCTGTATTTTGTTGTAAAGTATTTTTAGTACACATGAGCTCTAGAACAGTTTGTTTTAAATTAAGATGTTTTCTTTTCTTCACTTTGGTGGTAATAGCGGGGTGATTCAACCCATCTGAGTTGGGAATCTCTGGTGGAAGACTTATTGTGGGTTTATTTCATTGACCTAGGGGCTTAACAGTGTAAAAGTAATTCATCCTGCTCACATAAAAACCTGACATTTTTGTGAGACTCTGCTCATTTATTCAGGGCATCTGTGTTCCTCTCTTGGACACCTATGACTATAAGACTTTGGTTTGCATGTAAAACCATGTGTGGAAGTACAATGCTGATGTAGATATTTTTTGCACTTCCTCTAATAGTTTCAGAGCTATTTAACTATTGTGTGCTGCATTTATTGATTCGTTGAATTTATCATTGTTTTCTACCTGCTCTTGTAAAGAATTTCCATCTGTTTGTTTTCTGTTTGTAGAAGTTTGTGAACTCATTTCCAAGGCATTCATAATGCTGTAGGAGTTCTGCCTTCTGTTGTAAAGTATTTTTTACTGCAGTTGAGCTCAAAATCATTTCAGTTTAGAATAAGAGAGGTTTCTCTGCACTCTACTGGGAGCAGAGGACTGATTCAACCCATCCACATTGGGAACTGCTGGTAGGAGGCTTATTGTTTATCTGTCTGGACTGAGGGCTTCACACTATAAAAGTCTTTAATCCTTCTTGTATAAAACCCTTACATTTTTGTGAGACAGCCCTCATTTATTTACAGCTTTACTACACATGGCTTGGACACCCATGAGTACAAGTCCTTGATTTGCATATAATACCATCTGTAGACCCACAAAGCTGATATAACTATTTTATTTCATTTATTTTATTTGTTTTTTGCACATGCTGTAACTATCTCAGTGTTATTTCACAGTCTGGATTGCAGTTATTAATTTGTTTGAATTTATCACTGTTTTCAGCCTCCTGTTGTTAAAGAAGTGCCATCAGTTTTTACTGTATCATTCTTTTAATGTTTTAATAGTATTCTGACTTTTCATAACCTGCTCTGATGCTGCAAATGCTGTTCTGAGTTTGTTGTCCTGATTCTTCTAAAATATTTCTAAGTTTGGCAAATATTTTCTGTGAATGTAGAATATTGTGAACTTATTTCCAAGGATTCATAATACTGCAGGAGTTCTGCCTTTTGTTGTAAAGTATTTTAGTGCACCTGATCTCTAAATCAGTTTGTTTTACATTAAGAAGGGTTTTTATGCATTTTGGTGGTAGCAGAGGTCTGATTCTTCCCGTCAGAGTTGGGAAACTGTGGTGGAAGGTTTACTGTGGGGTTATCTCATTGGCTTGTTGGCTTTACAGTGTAAATGTCATTCATCCTCTTAGTATAAAAGCCTGTAATAATTGTGAGACTGTGCTTATATATTCAGAGCTTCTTTGTGCCTGACTTGGACACCTGTGACAGCAAGACCTTGGTTTGCATATAAAACCATCTATGGACTTGCAAAGATGACATAAGTATTTTTTCTGCACTTGGTGTAACAATCTTAGTGCTATTTAACAGTTCTGTGCTGCATTTATTGCTTTGGTTGAGTTAATCACTGTTTTCAGACTACTCCTGTAAGGAAGTGGCACTGTTTCTTACAGTATTGCACCTAGGTTATTTTAACACTATTCTGATATTTCCTAACCTGTTCAGATGGTGCAAAAGCTGTTCTGAGGATGCCAGAATGATTCAAAGTTTAATAAAATGTGTCTGTGTTTATAGTAGTTTGGGAACTTATTTGCGAGGAATCCTGATACTGCAGGAGTTCTGCCTTTTGTTGAAAAGTAGTTTAGTACACATGAGATCAAAACCAGTTTGTTTTAAATTAAGAGAGTTTTTTTCTGCACTCTGGAGATAACAGAGGACCGATTCAACCCATCTGAGTTGGGAACCTGTGATGGAAGGCTTATTATTGGTTTATCACATTGATCAGGGAGCTTAACAGTGTAAAAGTCATTAACCCTACTGACATAAAAACCTGCCTCTTTTGTGAGACTGTGCTCATTTATTCAGAGCTTTCCTCTGCTTGGCTTGGACGCGTCTGACTACATGCCATTGGTTTGCATCTAAAAGCATCTGTGGACCTGCAAAGTTGATATCAGTATTTTTTTTTTTTTGCACTTGATGTATCTCAGTGTTGTTTAACAGTTCTGTGCTGCATGTATTGTGTTGGTTGACTTTATCACTGTTGTCAGCCTGCTCTTGTTAAACAAGCACCATCTGTTTGCTACTGTACTGTCATGGGGTATTTTAACAGTATTCTAATGTTTACTAACTTCCTCCAATAGTGCAAGGGCTTTTCTGAAATTGTCAAAGGTATTCTAATTTTGTCAAAACATTTATAAGTTTTGGTATTTTTTTCTGTGTTTGTAGAATTTTGTGAACATATTTAAAAGAATTCCTAATAGTGCAGGAGTTCTGCCTTTTGTTGAAAAGTATTTTAATACACATGAGATCAAAACCAGTTTGTTTTAAATTAAGAGGATTTTTTCTGCACTTTTGTGGTAACAGAGGACCAATTCAACTCACCTGAGTTGGGAACCTGTGATGGAAGGCTTATTGTGGGGTTATCTCATTGATCAGGAGCTTAACAGTGTAAAGGTCATTAACCCTACTGACATAAAACCTGCCTCTTTTGTGAGACTGTGCTCATTTATTCAGAGCTTTCCTCTGCTTGGCTTGGACATGTCTGACTACAGGCCATTGGTTTGGATCTAAAAGCATCTGTGGACCTGCAAAGTTGATATAAGTATGTTTTGCACTTCATGTGTTTCAGCATTGTTTGACAGTTCTGTGCTACATGTATTGTGTTGGTTGAATTTATCACTGTTGTCAGCCTGCTATTGTTAAGTACCATCTGTTTGTTTCTTTTTTTAACAGTATTCTAATGTTTACTAGCTTCCTCTGATAGTGCAAGAGCTGTTCTGAAATTGTCAAATGTATCCTAAGTTTGTCAAAACATTTATAAGTTTTTGCTATTTTGTCTGTGTTTTAGAATTTTGTGAACTTATTTCCAAGGATTCACAATACTGCAGGAGTTCTGTATTTTGTTGTAAAGTATTTTTAGTACACATGAGCTCTAGAACAGTTTGTTTTAAATTAAGATGTTTTCTTTTCTTCACTTTGGTGGTAATAGCGGGGTGATTCAACCCATCTGAGTTGGGAATCTCTGGTGGAAGACTTATTGTGGGTTTATTTCATTGACCTAGGGGCTTAACAGTGTAAAAGTAATTCATCCTGCTCACATAAAAACCTGACATTTTGTGAGACTCTGCTCATTTATTCAGGGCATCTGTGTTCCTCTCTTGGACACCTATGACTATAAGACTTTGGTTTGCATGTAAAACCATGTGTGGAAGTACAATGCTGATGTAGATATTTTTTGCACTTCCTCTAATAGTTTCAGAGCTATTTAACTATTGTGTGCTGCATTTATTGATTCGTTGAATTTATCATTGTTTTCTACCTGCTCTTGTAAAGAATTTCCATCTGTTTGTTTTCTGTTTGTAGAAGTTTGTGAACTCATTTCCAAGGCATTCATAATGCTGTAGGAGTTCTGCCTTCTGTTGTAAAGTATTTTTTACTGCAGTTGAGCTCAAAATCATTTCAGTTTAGAATAAGAGAGGTTTCTCTGCACTCTACTGGGAGCAGAGGACTGATTCAACCCATCCACATTGGGAACTGCTGGTAGGAGGCTTATTGTTTATCTGTCTGGACTGAGGGCTTCACACTATAAAAGTCTTTAATCCTTCTTGTATAAAACCCTTACATTTTTGTGAGACAGCCCTCATTTATTTACAGCTTTACTACACATGGCTTGGACACCCATGAGTACAAGTCCTTGATTTGCATATAATACCATCTGTAGACCCACAAAGCTGATATAACTATTTTATTTCATTTATTTTATTTGTTTTTTGCACATGCTGTAACTATCTCAGTGTTATTTCACAGTCTGGATTGCAGTTATTAATTTGTTTGAATTTATCACTGTTTTCAGCCTGATGTTGTTAAATAAGTGCCATCAGTTTTTTACTGTACTGTTCTTTTATTGTTTTAACAGTATTCTGACTTTTTCTAACCTGCTCTGATGCTGCAAACACTGATCTGAGTTTGGCAAAGTTGTCCTGAGTCTTCTAAAATATTTCTAAGTTTGGCAAATTTTTTCTGTGCATGTAAACTTGTGAACTTATTCCCTAGGATTCATGATACTGCAGAGGTTCTGCCCTCTGTTGTAAATTGTTTTAGTGCACTTGATCTCTAAATCAGTTTGTTTTACATTACGAAGGGTTTTTCTGCACTCTGGTGGTAGCAGAGGTCTAATTCTTCCCATCAGAGTTGGGAAACTGTGGTGGAAGGTTTATTATGTGGTTATCTCATTGGCTTGTTGGCTTAACAGTGTAAAAGTAATTCATCCTCTTAGTATAAAAGCCTGTCATTCTTGTGAGACTGTGCTCATTTATTCTGAGATTCTCTGTACCTGGCTTGGACACCTGTGACTACAAGACCTTGTTTTGCATATAAAACCATCTGTGGACCTGCAAAGATGACATAAGTATTTTTTTCTGCACTTGATGTAACAATCTTAGTGCTATTTAACAATTCTGTGCTGCATTTATTGATTTGGTTGAGTTAATCACTGTTTTCAGACTACTCCTGTAAGGAAGTGGCACTGTTTCTTACAGTATTGCACCTAGGTTGTTTTAACACTATTCTGATATTTCCTAACCTGTTCAGATGGTGCAAAAGCTGTTCTGTGGTTGCCAAAATGATTCAAAGTTTAATAAAATTTGTCTGCATTTGTAGTAGTTTGTGAACTTATTTACAAGGAATCCTGATACTGCAGGAGTTCTGCCTTTTGTTGAAAAGTAGTTTAGTACACATGATATCAAAAACAACTTTTGTTTTAAATTAAGCGAGTTTTTTTCTGCACTGTGGTGGTAACAGAGGACCGAGTCAACCCATCTGAGTTGGGAACCTCCGATGGAAGGCTTATTGTTGGTTTATCTCATTAATCAGGGAGCTTAAAGTGTAAAAGTCATTAACCCTACTGACATAAAAACCTGTCATTTTTGTGAGACTGTGCTCATTTATTCAGAGCTTTCCTCTGCTTGGCTTGGTTGCGTCTGACTACAGGCCATTGGTTTGCATTTAAAAGTATCTGTGGACCTGGCAAAGTTGATATGAGTATTTTGTGCATATGATGTATCTCAGTGTTGTTTAACAGTTCTTTGCTGCATGTATTGTGTTGGTTGAATTTATCACTGTTGTCAGCCTGCTCTTGTTAAACAAGCACCATCTGTTTGTTAGTGTACTGTCTTGGGCTCTTTTAACAGTATTTTAATGTTTACTATCTTCCTCCGATAGTGCAAGGGCTGTTCTGAAATTGTCAAAGGTATCCTAAGTTTGTCAAAACATTTATGAGTTTTGCTATTTTTTTCTGTTTGTAGAATTTTGTGAACTTATTTCCAAGAATTCCTAATACTGCAGGAGTTCTGTGTTTTGTTGAATTGTTTATTGCACTTGATCTGAAAATGAGTTTGCTTTATATTAAGATGGAGTTTTTCTGCACTATAGTGGGTGAAGAGGACTGAATTAAACAATTTGAGTTGGGGATTGCTGCTAGCTTGCTTATTGTATGTGTATTTGATTGGCTTGAGGGCTTAATAGTGTGAAAGTCTTTAATTCCCTGGTATAAAAGCCTTACATTTTGAGAGACTCTACTCATTTTTTCAGAGCTGCCCTGCTCCTCCCTAGAACACAAGTGACTATAAGACCCTGGTATGTGTCCAAAACCATCTGTGGACCTACAATGATGATATAAGTATTTTTGTTCTTACTCTTGGAATCTCAGGGCTATTTAACCATTGTATGGTGCATTTATTGATTTGTCTGAATGAATCACTTTTTTCTGCTTGCTCTTCTAAAGAAGCTCCGTACATTTGTTTTCTGTGTTTCTAGAAATTTATGAAGTGATTTCCACGGCATTCCTGATGTTGCAGTTCTGCAAACTTTTGTAATGCAGTTTTTAGTGCAGTTGAGCTCAAAAATATTTTGGTTTAGATTAAGAGAGTTTTATTCTGCACTCTAGTGGGAGAAGAAGGTTGAGTCAACCCATCCACATTAGGACTTGCTGGTAGAAGGCTTTATTGTATGTTTATCTGATTGGCCTATGAGCTTGACAATGAAAAGTCTTTAATTGCCCTGGTATAAAATCTTTACATTCTTGTGAGACTCTGCTTATTTTTTAGAGCTTCCCTGCTCCTCCCTTGGACTGCTGTGACTACAAGACCTTGATTTGCATCTAAAACCATCTGTAAACCTATAAAGCTGATATAAGTATTTTTTGTGCTTGCTCTAGCATTCTTAAGACCATTTAACCATTCTGTGCCACATTTATTGATTTGGTTGTATTTATCAGTGTTTTCTGTCTGGTCTTGTAAAGAAGCACCATCTGTTTGTTTTCTTTATTTGTAGAAGTCTGTAAACATATTTCCAATGTGATACTGTAGGATTCTTCCTTCTGTTAAGTATTTTTTTATCTTACTTGACCTCAAGGACATTCCAGTTTAGATTAAAAGAGTTTTATTCTGCACAGTAGTGAGAGCAGAGTGTTGATTTTAGCTATCCACATCGGGAACTGCTGATAGAAGGCTTATTGTTTGTTTATCTGAGTCACCTGAGAGCTTAACAGTATAAAATTCTTTCAACCTTCTTGTATGAAAGCCTTATATTTTATGAGACTGCCCTCATTTACTTAGAGCTTCCCTGTTCATGGCTTGGACACGTGTAACTACAATACCTTGATTTCCATCTGAAACCATCTGGGGACCTGCAAAGCTGATATAACTATTTCATTTTATTTGTTTTATTTATTGTTGGCACTTGTTTTATGTCTCTCAGTGGTATTTAACAGTATGTGCTTTCATCACTGTTGCATGCTATTGTTAGAGAAGTGTCATCTTTTTTTACTGTATTGCTCTTTCATTGTTTTAACAGCATTCTGATTTTTTCCTAACCTGCTCTGATACTGCAAAAGCTGTTCTGAGTTTGTCAAAGTTCTACTGAGTTTTCCAAATTATTTCTAAGTTTGGCAACTTTATGTGCTTTTCTAGAAGTTTGTAAACTTATTTCCAAGGTATTCCTCATACTGCAGGAGTTCCTCCTTTTCTTGCAAAGTATTTTTAGTGCACTTGATCTCTAAGCCAGTTTGTTTTACATTAAGAGGGATTTTTCTGCCCTGTAGTGGGAGCAGTGGGCTGATTCAACCCATCTGAGTTGGGAACCTCTGGTGGAAGGTTTATTGTGGGTTTATTTCATTGGCCTGGGGCTTAACAGTGTGAAAGTCATTCATCATGCTAGTATAAAAGCCAGAAGTGTTTGTGAGACTGTGCTCATTTATTCAAATCTTCCCCATGCCTGGCTTAGACACCTGTCACTACACAACAGTGGTTTGCATCTAAAACCATCTGCAAACATGCAAAGCTGATATAAGTATTTTTTGCACTTGATCTAACCATCTCAGTGCGATTTAACAGTTCTGAGGTGCATTTATTGCTTTAGTTGAATTTATCACTATTTTCAGACGATCATGTAAAGAAGCACCATATGTTTCTTACAGTACTGCTCTTAGGTTGATTTAACAGTATTCTGATATTTCATAATTATCTGATATTTCCTAACCTGGTCTGATACTGCAAAGCTGTTCTGAGTTTGCCAAAGTTCTCCTGAGTTTGCCAAAATGATTCAAAGTTTTACAAAAATGTTCTGTGTTAGTTGAAGCTAGTGAACTTATCTCCAAGGATTCCTGATACTGCAGGAGTTCTGCCTTTTGTTGTAAAGTATTTTTAGTACACATGTGCTCTAAATAAATAAATATGTTTTTTTCTGCACTCTGGTGGTAACAGTGGGCTGATTCAAACCATGTGAGTTGGGAACTTCTAGTGGAAGGCTTATTGTGGCTTTATCTAATTGACCTGGGGGGTAAAAGTCATTCATCATGCTGATATACCAACCTGACATTTTTGTGAGACTCTGCTCATTTTTCAGAGCTTCTGTGTTCCTCCCTTGGACACCTGTGACTAAAAGACTTTGGTTTGCATATAAAGCCATGCGTGGAACTACAATGCTGATGTAAGTATTTTTTGCACATGCTCTAACAATTTCAGGGGTATTTAACCATTGTGTGCTGCATTTATTGATTGGCTGAATTTATCAGTGTTTTATACCTGCTCTTTAAAGAAGCTCCATCTGTTTGTTTTCTTTGTTTGTCGAAGTTTGTGAACTCATTTCCAAGGCATTTGTGATGCTGCAGGAGTTCTGCCTTCTGCTGTAAAGTATTTCTTACTGCAGTTGAACTCAAAATTATTGCAGTTTAGATTAGGAGAGGTTTATTCTGCATTTTAGTGGGAGCAGAGGGTTGATTCAATCTATTCACATTGGGACCTATTGGTAGGATGCTTATTGTTTGTTTATATGACTGGACTGAGGGCTTCACAGTGTAAAAGTCTTTCATTCTTCTTGTAAAAAAGCCTTATATTTTTGTGAGACTGTCCTCATTTATTTACAGCTTCCCTGCACATGGCTTTGACACCTGTGAGTACAAGACCTTGATTTACATCTAATACCATATGTGGACCTACAAAGCTGATATAACTATGTTATTGTATTTATTTTATTTGTTTTGTACACTTGTTCTATCTCAGTGTTATTTAACAGTCTGTGGTTCAGTTAATTTGTTTGAATTTATCACTGTATCATCCTTCTGTTGTTAAAGAAGTGCCATCAGTTTTTACTGTATTGTTCTTTTATTGTTTTAACAGTATTCTGACTTTTTGTGAAAATATTTTTTTACCTTACTTGAGCCCAAGTTTATATTAAGAGAGTTTTATTCTGCACAGTAGTGGGAGCAGAGTGTTGATTTTATGCATCCACATTGGGAACTGCTGGTAAAAGGCTTATTGTTTGCTTATATTACTGGCCTGAGGACTTACAGTGTAAAAGTCTTTCAACCTTCTTGTATGAAAGCCTTATATTTGTGTGAGAATGCCCTCATTTACTGAGAGCTTCCCTGTTCATGGCTTGGGCACCTGTGACTACAATACTTATAGGTTCATAGGTTTATAGATTAGTACTAGACTAACTGCCCTTGTGAGCCATTTTAAGCCTAGCCAATTATCCCTTTTGAGACTCAAACCCAGCACCTTGTGTTTATAAGGCAAACACCTTAACCATTAGGCCACCCTCCCAAGGAGGAAATCCCAATGATTTGCATGTAATACCATCTGTGGCCCTACAACACTGATATAACTATTTTATTTTATTTTATTCATTTTTTTTGCAGTTGCTCTATCTCAGTGTTATTTAACAGTCTGTACTGCAGTTATTAATTTGTTTGACTTTATCACTGTTTTCAGCCTGCTGTTGTTAAAGAAGTGCCATCAGTTTTTAGTGTACTGTTCTTTTATTGTTTTAACAGTATTCTGACTTTTCCTAACCTATTCGATACTGCAAATGCTGTTCTGAGTTTGGCAAAGTTGTCCTGAGTCTTCTAAAATATTTCTAAGTCTGGCAAATTTTTTTATGTGCGTGTAGAAGCTTGTGAACTTATTTCCAAGGATTCAAGATACTGCAGGGGTTCTGCCTTTTGTTGTAAAGTATTTTAGTGCAATTGATCTCTAAATCAGTTTGTTTTACATTAAGAATGTTTTTTCTTCACTCTGGTGGGAGCAGAGGTCTGATTCCACCCATCAGAGTTGGGAACCTGGGGAAGAAGGCTTATTGGGGGTTTATCTCATTGGCTTGTGGGCTTAACAGTGTAAAAGTAATTCATCCTGCTAGTATAAAAGCCTGTCATTCTTGTAAGACTGTGCTCATTTGCTTCTCCTCTGAGCCTGGCTTGGATACCTGTGACTGCAAGACCTTGGTTTGCATATAAATCCATCTGTGAACCTGCCAAGATGATATAAATATTTTTCTACACTTGATGTAACAATCTCAGTGCTATTTAACAGTTCTGTGCTGCATGTATTGCTTTGGTTGAGTCAATCACTGTTTTCAGACTACTCCTGTAAGGAAGTGCCATCTGTTTATTACAGTATTGCACCTAGGTTGTTTTAATACTATTCTGATATTTGAATGAAATAAACCCCAGCAGCAAAACAAATGAAGTAAAAATATATATAAAAATCCCTTATGCAGAGGAAAAAGAGACAATCCAAAAAACGGAATCCACAGAGGCAGTAAATCAATAGATACAATAGATTTATTTGTAAGCGCTTTTGCAATAAAAATTGCTTCATCAGACAACCATCACTAGACCAAAATCTGTTTAAATAGTAACATATATATATTACATCCAATCACATCTCTAAAAAGGCCCTCCAAGACTAACCAATTAACCCTTAAAGGAATAATACATTAAAAAGCAGAAAAGCAATAAAACCACATATATTTAATAACATTCAAATTACATTTAATTTCTAAAATATAAATATTGAAGGCTCCCCATATATATGTATATATATATATATATATATATATATATATATATATATATATATATATATATATATATACACACACACATATATATACATACACACACACACACACACACACACATATATATATATATATATATATATATATATATATATATATATATATATATATATATATATATATATATATATATATATATATATATATATATATATATATATATATATATATATATATACACCTATATATATATATATATATATATACACACACACACAAACACACACACACACACACACATAAAGAATCCTTCTCTATACATTATAATCTATCCCATCTGCCCCACATGAACTCACACTCTTTTTCCTATACAATCTTCTGGATTTCAGAACAGGTTTAAGTGGAACACTGTCATTAAGTCTGTACCTCCTATGGGTACCCAATCTAAGAATCCACTGCAGCTCTATCATTTCAACCATGTTTGTCTTATCCCCCATCCTACCATTCTCCCTTAATACATACAAAACTTGAAATAAAAATCTATGATCCTCACCCATCAACATAGTGTGCTTAGCTAATGCACTATAGTCATATTTCTTAGTTGTACAATCCATATGATCCCTAATCCGTTCACGTAAATGTCTTAGTTTTTCCAATGTAGAACTTGAAACATACTACACAGTGTGCCACGTAAACCACATGTTTAGTCTGACAGTCAGCTGCTGCTCTCAATTGCCAAAGGTATCCTGTTTCAGGATGCCTAAAAAATAGGGATTCATCCACAAATTGACACTGTGCACAATGTCTACATTTATGAGTACCTTTGGGCATATCGAACACTTGTGTATATAATCTAGGATAACATAAGGACTGTTGTAAATTCTTCATATTTGTATACATAAAACGGGGTTGTATCCCCACTATTGCAGATGTTCGTTCATCAGTGACCAAAATATGCCAATTGTTCTTGACCATCTCCTTCACTCTATTCACATCTTCTATATAGGACAACATTACTGATACTTGTGTTTGTACAGGTCTACTAACTAGTTGAATTCGTTCCTTATTACCAAAATAAGGTTTAGCCCTACCTCCCCTTTCATGTAATACTCATGTATGGGCCAATGCAATTTCTGTTTCACTATATCCTCTAGTTTTAAATTCTAAAGACAGACTCTCAAGGCTCTGTGCAAAATCATCTTCCTCACATGATAATCTGGATATATGCATGGCTTGTCCACTAACTATTTGTATAAATATGTGCTTTGGATGCATACTGTCCCTGTGTAAGAATGCAGGACAATAGCATTCCTTCCTATGCAAATTGGTTAATAATGTATCTCCTTTCTTATAGACCGTGACGTCTAAAAAGACAGATATTTCCTAACATGTTCAGATAATGCAAAAGCTGTTCTGAGTTTGCCAAAGCTCTCCTGAGTTTGCCAAAATGATTTAAAGTTTAACAAAATTTGTCTGCATTTGTAGTAGTTTGTGAATGTATTTTCAAGGAATCCTGATACTGCAGGAGTTCTGCCTTTTGTTGAAAAGTAGGTTAGTACACGAGATCAGAAACAGTTTGTTTTAAATTAAGAGGGTTTTGGTGGTAACAGAAGACTAATTCAACCCATCTGAGTTGGGAACCTCTGATGGAAGGCTTATTGTGGGTTTATCTCATTGATCAGGGAGCTTAACAGTGTAAAAGTCATTAACCGTGCTGACATAAAAACTTGCCATTTTTGTGAGACTATGCTCATTTATTCAGAGCTTTTTTCTGCTTGGCTTGGACACATCTGACTACAGGCCATTGGTTTGCATCTAAAAGCATCTGTGGACTTGCAAAGTTGATATAAGTATTTTTTTGCACTTGATGTATCTCAGTGTTGTTTAAAAGTTCTGTGCTGCATGTATTATGTTGGTTTAATGTATCATGGTTGTCAGCCTGCTCTTGTTAAACAAGTACCATCTGTTTCTTACTGTATTGCTTAAGTTCTTTTAACAGTATTCTAATGTTTACTAACTTCCACTGATGGTGCAAGGGCTGTTCAGAAATTGTCAAAGGTATCCTAAGTTTGTCAAAACATTTATAAGTTTTGCTATTTTTTATGTGTTTGTAGAATTTTGTGAACTTATTGCCAATAATTCCTAATACTGCAGGAGTTCTGCATTTTGTTGTATTGTTTATTGCACTTCATGTCAAGATGAGTTTGCTTTATATTAAGAGGTAGTGTTTCTGCACTATAGTGGGTGAAGAGGGCTGATTTAAACAATCTAAGTTGGAAACTGCTGCTAGCTTGCTTATTGTATGTGTATTTGATTGGCCTGAGGGCTTAATAGTGTAAAAGTCTTTATTCCATGGTATAAAAGTCTTACATTTTTGAGAGACTCTGCTCATTTTTTCAGAGCTTTCCTGCTCCTCCCTGGAGCATCAGTGACTACAAGACACTGGTTTATATCCAAAACCATCTGTGGACCTACAATGCTGATATAAGTATTTTTTTGTACTTGCTCTAGGAATCTCAGGGCTATTTAACCATTGCGTGCTACATTTATTGATTTGGCTGAATGCATCACTTTTTTCTGCCTGCTCTTGTAAAGAAGTTCCATCCATTTGTTTTATGTGTTTCTAGAAATTTATGAACTCATTTCCAAGGCATTTTTGATATTGCAGTTTTGCCTACTTTTGTAATGCATTTTTTAGTGCAGTTGAGCTCAAAAACATTTTGGTTTAGATTAAGAGAGTTTTATTCTGCACTCTAGTGGGAGAAGAAGGTTGAGTCAACCCATTCATATCAGGACCTGCTGGTAGAAGTCTTTATTGTATGTTTATCTGATTGGCCTATGGGCTTAACAATGTAAAAGTCTTTAAAAGTACACTGGAATAACATCTTTACATTTTTGTGAGACACTGCTTATTTTTAGAGCTTTCCTGCTTCTCCCTTGGACAGCTGTGACTACAAAACCTTGGTTTGCATCTAAAACCATCTGTAAACCTATAAAGGTGATATGAGTATTTTTCTTGCTTGATATAACAATCACACGGCAATTTAACCATTCTCTGCCACATTTATTGATCTGGTTGTATTTATCATTGTTTTCTTTCTGTTCTTGTAAATAAGTACCATCTGTTTGTTTTCTTTGTTTGTTGAAGTTTGTGAACTTATTTCCAGTGTGATGCTGTAGGATTCTTCCTTCTCTTAAGCATTTTTTTTTTACCTTACTTGACCTCAAGGACATTCCAGATGTTCTTCATGTTTCACTGTTGCAGTCATTACATTTGGGTAATCTGCTGGCAGGTTACCCTCAGCCAGCCTAATTAACAAAGTCTTGGGTCCTGCGTCGGATGCTGTCCATTCTTACATGTTGTCAGGTCGTCAGGGGTATAAAACATGCAGCCGACGTCACTACATCAGTCTTTCTTGCCGTGCGGTGCCCGAAGCAGAAGCAGTTCGAAAGTGCCAGTCGGCTGACTCCTGGAATTTTCATTTTCGAGTTTCAGAACTGTAGCCTTCAACTTAAAGCTAAATACCCCATTGGGGAAACTTTTTCTTGCTCCTTACCAATGTCAGTAAAAGTTAATAATTGCATTACTTGTGGAAAGCAAATACCTCATAAAGATTTTCATTTGTACTGTATTCCTTGCCTAGGCCATGACCACGACGCACCTTGCTGTCAGTTTTGTGCTTTATTTAATCAGAGCACTATCCATCGTCAGTACATTTTTGCTTCTAATTATTTTGGTTCTCAGTTTAATTACCCAGAAATGTCGTTGGTTAGCCTTTCGACTACGGGAATTCCAAAAAAACACAAAGATAAAGACAGAGACAGGCTGCCGAGGTCCAAAACTGTCGACAACGCTTCTCCTAAGCCAGTCGCCAGTTCGCCGGTACTCAGTGAGGTGCTTTCGCAGCTCCTGGTACCTGCTACATCTGGTTCGCAGGCCTCTACTGAGACCCATTCGGGGTCTGGTATGCCACGAGATGCTACACCTATGGAACCCATGGATGTCTCTACCTTGGATGGGTCCAGAGCCGCTGTGCAGGCATCGGCTTCTGAGGGTGTAGTCAGGCCTGCAGACTTGCATATTAAATTGACACCGCCTTCATTACTAAGTCCTAAATCTCGATCCATGTCTAAATAACTGACACCCAGGCCACATGTTCAGGCCTCTATGCCTAAAAAACAAATGATAAAAATGGCTGAAGATCTAACTTCTCTAATCAGGGGTAGTCAACCCCCCTCTCTAACAGGCCTAGGGCTGAACTTGATTATGAATCTTCTAGTCAGGATTCTGTTTCTTCTGACTCTTCTAATGACCTGGATTTGTCCACACCTACTTATGAGGATTCCAATGCAGAGGACTCCATTCCCTCTGCTTCCCCTCCTGAGGACTTTTCTTTTGGGGAAACTTTACATGCTTTGAGGGAGCATTTCCACTGGGAAAGCCAGGAATTTTCTGATTCAAAAAAGAGGCTTGGGGATTTTCTGCTTCTACCTCAGCATAGGCCTTTGGCTATGCCTCCTGTACTAGACATTGTTGATGATGTGTTCTCAGAATCCAGTTTGGCCCCTGATTCCCTGCCTCCAGCTCCTAGTAAACCTGACAGATACAGGATTCCTGACTCCCACAAGTTCCTTTTCAAAAATCCTGTTGCAGATCCAGAAACCATTTCTCAGGGGCCCAAGGGCATTAAGGCTTCTACTGCTAAAAATCCTACTCCTTTTGATAGAGATTCCAGGGTGCTGGATAGATGGGGTAAAAAGGTTTATACTTCTGCGACCTTGGCAATCATAGCATTAAACTGACAATTTCATATATTAAAATATCAACAGCATATTATTGGACTGCTTAAACAGAAAATTATGTTGATTCCTGACTGTGTGGAAAATAAAGATTTACAGGATTTAATGCATTCTGCTGAATAAGTTGGAAAACATACTTTGCAATGTGGTTTTGATTCTTTAGATGCCTCCTGTAGGGCTGCTGTTACTGGGTCTGTGCTTAGAAGGCACGCATGGCTTAAGGAGCAATCTTTGCCTGATCATGTTAAAGCTAAATTGTTGGATGGTCCTTTAAATCAGGACCTCCTGTTTGGCAATAAGGCTGAAGAAGTTCTAAAAAAGATGTAAGATAAAGCTAAATCTATGCAAACTGTTAAAGATTTCTTACAAGTGCAACCTCCAAGATTTAGTAGACATTGGCCTACTAAGAATTGGTCCTTTCCAGCCCCTTCCAGATCCTCTCAAGCCAAACCCAGACACAGCAAAAACCCCAGGTTTCAGTCCCAGGGTACTCTCAGAGCTAAGGAGTGGGGGGGCCTCCACTTCCAAATCTGTAAATAACAAGACACCCCCTACAGTAAACAGTCTCAATGACTTCTTTTTAAAATGACCAAGCACTTATCTTTCAACCGCCCCTTTAGGGGGAAAGATTGCTCTTCATGCAAAGAACTGGGAACTCATAATCCAGGACAAATGGGTTTTAAATATAGTGTCCCAGGGATACAGATTTCATTTCCACACATTGCCAACACTAAATGGGTGGCCAGACCTGCCCCCAAATCAGTGGGCAGAGGCTCAAAAACAAGTAGTTTCTCTCTTAAGCATGGGAGCTATTCAACTGATGCCAGAAGAGGAAAAGGGACAAGGTTTCTATTCAAGGCTTTTCCTGGTACCCAGAAAAGACAAATCATGACGTCCAATCCTGGACCTGTCTACTCTAAACACCTTTCTGGAATTTCCAAAATTCAAGATGCTGACTCTTCACCAGTTACTCCCTATGCTAGGCAAAGATGCCTGGTTGACAACTCTAGATTTAAAAGAAGCATACCTGCACATCCCAATCAGGGAATCTTGCAGAAGATACCTACGCTTCAAAGCAGGCTACTTGCATTATTAGTTCTCTGCACTGCCCTTTGACTTGTCTACTGCGCCCAGGGTATTCACAAAGTGCCTGGCTCCAGTTATTGCATTTTGCAGGCAAAGAAATATTCAGATATATCCATACCTGGACGATTGTCTAATTCAGGCAGAAAACCAGGGCATATTTTTAAATCATCTGGTGTTTGTAAAAAGGGTTCTAACTTGTCTAGGGTACACCATAAATGAAAAGAAATCACAACTGGTACCCTGTCAACTGATTACATTCCTGGGTGCAAGCTTGAATACAACTGCCCAGATGACTTTCCTCATGCCAGAAAAGCAAATTCATTTGGTAACTTACTTCAAACAAGTGGCCACAAAAACCCTGCTATCTGCAAGACAAACACTGCAGGCCTTGGAGTTCATGGCCTCCTGCATTCTTCTAATTCTATATGCAAGACTGCATATGAGGAAACTACAGTGGTGTCTAAAAAGTCTATGGAGTCAACATTGTCACAGCCTGGAAACGATTCCTATCATACCTTGCCTACGCCTGGAGTTCCTATGGTGGGCAGAAGCCTGCCACCAAAACAAGGGATTACCATTCACACTACCCCCTGCCACCCAAACCCTAGCTACAGATGCATCAGACTATGCATGGGGGGGCTCACCTGGCAGGGAAGGCATTCAGGGCAAATGGAACCCAAATCAAATGCACCTACATATCAATCAAAAAGAAATGTTAGCTGTACAGAATGCTCTGACAGCCTTCAAGGACTACATTCTTCCAGGACAACTAATGGTAAAGACGGACAACACCACAGTTATGTTGTACATAAACAAGCAGGGGGGTACACATTCCTACCCCCTCTGCAGACTAGCCATGGCATTGTGGAACACAGCCCTGAGCTACCAAGTGCATCTATGAGCTCAATTCCTGCCAGGAAAGTTGAATACACTAGCAGACTGACTAAGCAGAAACCTCATGGACCCACATGAGCGGAAACTAGAACCACAGAATTTCAACATGTTGACAAACAAATGGGGGAGCCCAGACATAGATCTATTTGCCTCCCCCCAGAACTACCAGTTGGACAAGTTTTGCACAAGGACTCCCCACAAACAAGCCTGGAAAGCGGATGCTCTGACCTTCAGCTGGAAAAATCTATCAGTCTACGCTTTTCCCCCTCTGCCTCTGCTCTTCAAAGTTCTACTAAAAGTCAAGCAGGACAAACCAAGGATGATTTTGATTGCTCCAGACTGGCTGCACCAACACTGTTACCCCCTCTTGTGCAGTGTGTTGCAAATATCTCCATGGCACCTGCCTCAGACCCCTTCCCTGTTGTCTCAGCAGGAGAACCAAATTCTGCACCCTCAGCTTCCAACATTAAACCTTGCAGCCTGGCTAATCACTTAAATTCACCCTTATCATCCCTCAGCAAAAATGTGATGGATGTCATCTTGGAGGCGAGGAGACCTAGTAATAGAAAATCTTATGCTGACAAATGGAAAAGATTTTGTGCCTGGAACCAATCTTTAGGGATGAGCACAGCAGCGCCCAATTTACCTCAGATTTTGCAATACTTAACTGAGATGCTTCACAAGGGCCTGTCTTTTTCCTCCATTAAAATCCATGCCTCAGCTATTTCAGCTCACTGTAACATGGAACCACCCCTCTTCTCTCATCCTCTGCTCAAGCAGTATCTCAGAGGGGCAAAAAACTTGAGACCACCCAGGCGAGCTCCAATCCCTGTCTGGGACCTTAACTTTGTTTTGGAGAAATTCACTCTACCTCCTTTTGAGCCAGCTGCTACTGCAGACTTAAAATTTCTTTCTTGGAAAACAGCCTTCCTTTTAGCAATCACTTCAGCTAGAAGGATATCTGAATTACAGCCCCTTATGGCAGTGGAGCCTTTCATCATCTTTCATGCGGACAGGGTATCTCTCAGGGCCAATCCATCCTTCATGCCCACGATGGTTTCCAGTGTGGCTCTTAATCAGTCCATTCATTTGCCAACCTTCTTTCCCAATCCACAGAACAAAGGGGAATGGATTCTGCATTCCTTGGATGTGCACAGACAACTAAGATTCTACTTGGACAGGACTAAATCTCAAAGAAAATCTGAACAATTGCTGGTAGCATTTGCTGCAGGGGCAGAGGGGAAGGTTTTTTCAAAACAAACCATTTCTAAATGGATAAGTCATTGCATTCATTTCTACTATAAGCACCATGGAAAACCTATCCCCCAGGGGATCAGATCTCACTCCACCAGGGCCGCATCTACTTCTGCAGCCTTTCTCAGAGGTGTCCCTACCAGGGATATCCTAGAAGCTGCTATCTAGATTTCTGTGCATTCTTTCACCAAGCATTATCATTTACCAATTTTCTCTAAATCCAGAGCTGGCTTTGCCAATGCTGTCTGGCAGGGCCTTATAGCTGGCCCTAATGCTGTATAAACTCCTCCTTCCAACCATAGCTTTGGGAATCTACCCAAATGTAATGACTGCAACAGTGAAACACGAAGAACATAGTACAGTTGTATACACTTACCATAAATGTAGATGTTCGAGTGTATTCACTGTTGCCGTCCTGGTTACCCTCCCTCCAGTCCCCTAGATTTTCTGACTATATCTCTACTTTCCTTTACTATGCTTAAAAGCCTTTTTGGTATATTTCCTTTGGGTTGGAGGTATACTTTTGTGTTTTTGTGTTTATTTGCTCCCCATTAGGGTGGCACCTAACATCTGGGGCAAGAAAAACTGATGTAATGACGTCGGCTGCATGTTTTATACCACTGGCGACCTGATGTCATGGAAGAAGGGACAGCATCTGACGCAGGACCCAAGACTTTATTAATCAGGCCGACTGATGGCAACCTGCCAGCAGATTACCCAAATGTAATGACTTTAACAGTGATTATACTTGAACATCAACATTTATGGTTAAGTGTACACAACTGTACTTTTAGATTAAGAGAGTTTTATTCTACACAATAGTGGGAGCAAAGTGTTGATTCTACCCATCCACATTGGGAACTGCTCACAGAAGGCTTATTGTTTGTTTATCTGAGTGGCCTGAGGGCTTAACAGTGTAAAAGTCTTTCAACCTTCTTGTATGAAAGCCTTATATATTTGTGAGACTGCATTCATTTACTTAGAGCTTCCCTGCTCATGACTTGGACACCTGTGACTACAATACGTTGATTTGCATCAAATACAATCTGTGGCTTAACAAAGCTGATATAACTATTTCATTTTGTTTTATTTGTTTTTGGCACTTGCTCTATGTCCCTCAATGGTATTTATCGGTCTGTGCTAGGGTTATTAATTTGGTTGCTTTCATCATTGCTTTCAGCATGCTATTATTAGAGAAGTATTATCTGTTTTTTACTGTATTGCTCTTTCATTGTTTTAACAGCATTTTGATTTTTCCTAACCTGCTCTGGTACTGCAACAGCTGTTCTGAGTTTGCAAAGTTCTCCTGAGTTTTCCAAAGTAGTTCTAAGTTTGGCAACTTAATGTGTGTTTGTAGAAGTTTGTGAACTTATTTCCAAGGTATTCCCGATACTGCAGGAGTTCTTCCTTTTGTTGCAAAATATTTTTAGTGCACTTGATCTCTGAAACAGTTTGTTTTACATTGAGGGATTTTTCTGCACTGTAGTGGGATCAGTGGGTTGATTCAACCCATATGAGTTGGGAACCTCTGGTGGAAGCCTTATTGTGGGTTTATTTCAATGGCCTGGGGGGCTTATCAGTATGAAAGTAATTCATTCTGCTAGTATAAAAGCCAGAAGTGTTTGTGAGACTGTGCTCATTTATTCAGAGCTTCTCTGTGCCTGGCTTGGATACCTGTCACTACAAGACCTTGGTTTGCATCTAAACGCATCTGTGGACATGCAAAGCTGATGTAAGTATTAAACACACAAACCACCAAAATTCAGTCCAAAAGAACACAAATTAACACCAGCACATTACTTTCTTTATTCAGCAACAATGATCTGGCTCCTTGGCAGTTCGCCTTCAAGGATCAAAGTACAACAAATTCAGCTGGCTTTTATATTGTAACAAACAGCCTCTTAACAAGATCCAATAATTCAATTAAACAATTTTAAATAATTAATGTATGCAACACATATACACTCTTACAAAAATATATATAATTAATAAATATTATGAGACAAAACAATATATACAAATTCACAAATATTTTTTCACAGACTATCCATGTACAATTTATATAAATATAAATAGCTGAAACATTTAACCTTTTAATTTCCTACTTCCTAATTTAAACCATAAGGTAGCAATATTTGAAATTTAAATATCATTCTAGTTTCCAA
Organism: Protopterus annectens; assembly: GCF_019279795.1. NCBI lineage: Eukaryota > Metazoa > Chordata > Ceratodontiformes > Protopteridae > Protopterus > Protopterus annectens. Next base: position 348,854,432 of record NC_056735.1, on the reverse strand, counting down.
CTCAAGCAGTGAAAAACTTCTCTAAAGCAAATTTCACATTCCTCAAAACCGAGGTGGAATCCTTCAAAGCCCCTGGGCCTGTGGAAAATATGGCCCAGACCGCAGAATCCTTTATAAACGCATTCTATGAACACCTTCAGGGATGCATGGATCATGCAATCCCATATAAAACCAAGACCCAATCCTCCAAAGTTAGGCATCCTGTCTGGTGGACCCCAGCCATAAACAAACTATACAATAGAAGGAGGAAGCTACTACATGATAGAGCAAAATCCCAAAAAGAGAAGGCATCTCTGATCAGTATTAGCAAAAAACTACGGGGACTCATAAAATCGTCTAAGGCCAGCATCGAGAGAAAAATTGCACAGGACACTAAGGATAATCACAAGTCTTTCTTTAGTTATGTTAGGAACCTGGGTGGGAATTCCCAGATATGCTCAAAATTAGTCCAAAATGACAAAAAATACACCGAACCCATAGACATTGCCAACATCCTAGCTGACAGGTTCAGCGCAAACTTCTCACCCCCTTCCCCACCAAAAGGGCAAATATCTATCCCAGCAGAGTGCTGCCCCCCTGACATCTCAGATGCTCAGGTAAGAGCCGCCCTCTCCAAAGCAAAAAACACAGCATCAATGGGACCAGATGGTGTCCCGGGCTGCGTCCTACATGAACTCCAAGAAAAACTAAACCCAAACATAAAACTACTGTTCAATCTCAGCCTTACTGCAGGATATGTACCCAAAGAGTGGCATACAGCAACAGTGGTCCCTCTCCACAAAGGTGGTGCTTCAACGGATCCTGGAAACTATCGCCCCATAAGCCTGACTAGCTTGGTCTGCAAAGCTATGGAAAGGATCATCATGGACCTCATAAATAAAGATATTAGGGACCTACAGACAAAGGATCCTACCCAGTTCGGCTTTGTTAAAGGCAGATCCTGCCTCTTAAACCTGGTTGATTTCTTTGAAACAGTCACCAAGGCCATTGACAAGGGGAAGGTGGTCCACACAGCCTATCTGGACCTTGCAAAAGCCTTCGATACAATACCCCACTCGGGCATTATAGATAAGCTCACCAGCTTAAATATAAACCCCTATGTCACTAGATGGGTTGCAAACTGGCTCAAGGACAGAACACACATGGTTAGAATTGCTGGAGCCATGTCAGACTCCAAACCAGTTACAAGTGGCGTCCCACAAGGCTCAGTCCTGGGACCTCTCTTGTTCGGTATATATTTCTCGGAGGTACAGGCTAACATGGAAGGACTGTGGCTGACCAAGTTCATAGATGACTGCAAACTGGGCGCCATAATCGACTCTCCAGCCGACACAAGCATCCTGCAAAAGGGCCTCATAGAAACAGACAACTGGTGCCAGAGCCATGGCCTCAAGCTAAATGCCAAAAAGTGTATAGTCATCCCCTTTGGCAAAAACAAAGTGCCCACAAATTACCACATAGGTGGTAATCCATTAAGTACGGAAGAAGTAATTAGGGACCTGGGGGCCCAAGTTGATAGCAATCTCTCATTTGACAACCATGTGGCCAAAGTGGTTAGAAAAACATTTTATGTAGCCCACCTAATCATGAAGGGATTCACATCTAGATCAGGGGAGGTCATCGTGCCTCTTTACTCATCCCTCATCAGGCCCATAATTGAGTACAATGCCCCTTTTGGGATGTACCTTACCAGACACCTGCAGCAACTGGAAAGACCCCAAAAGTACCTTACCAAGAGGATCAAAGGGCTCAAACAGATGCCATATGCTGCCCGGTTAAAGAAACTCCAGCTCTACTCAGTGGCATACCGCCTGCTCAGAGGTGATCTGTGCCTGACGTATAAAGCCATGTCCAACCCAGAATTAATGGACATGCTGCACCTCAGAAAATCCAAATCCCATTGAGCTACGCGCTCGAGAGACTTGAACCTCAGCACTGAAATAAATAGGACATGCTGGAGGGACAGATTCATAACCCAGAGGCTCCCTTCACTCTGGAATAAAATCCCAGTCCAGGTTAGGCAGAGTCCCTCATTGACTCTCTTCAAGAGGAATCTTGATGAGTGGATGGGAGATAGTAGGTTTACCCCGGGTATCACTTTTATGTCACTGTTAGACAGAGACACAGTATACTAACCTCGAAAAAGGGCATAGCAAAATTCATTTAAAATGGGTGGTGAAAGCCAAACACACTCTGGCTAGGCTTATAAATGCCCTAGGGCAGATAGCCTAGTATGAACCTATGAACCTATGAATATAATCGCCCCCTCTAGATAGAAAGGGTTTTGCAAGTACACAAAAAGTTAATCCACAATCCGAACCCCCATGCATTTCATGAAAATGATTTGCTATAGGACTTAATTCATTATGATTCCTTACATCTCTAAGATGTTCAAGGACCCACATTCTAACCATATGTTTGGTTTCCCCTATATACCATCTTGTATTATGACAAGTGCATCCCAAAATATACACCACCCCTGTTGACCTGCAGTTAAAATAATATCAAGAATTAAACAATTTCCCATTAATCATTGAACCTGATAAGTTTCTCACTCTGTTACATATACTGCAATGGCCACAAGGGAATGTTCCTAAAGATAAATCAGTATTGGGCCCCACAACAAAATTGTGATTCAACAATTCCTTTAAATTTTTCCCTTTACTGAATGAAAACATGACATGTTTGGGGAATAGATGACCTATATTTTCATCCTCAGAAATAATATGCCAAAATCTCCTTATATTTGCTAAAGTTTCAGAAAAAGGAGAAAACTTTGTGACATAATAGAGCTTTTTGCTCATGTCAGTACAACTAGAAGAGTTTGTACCCCTAAATCCATTGTTGTTATTGCCAACTGGCATTCTTTGTGTTTTTAACATAACACCCCTAAGCACAGCTTGCTTACGCCTTAATAGTTTGCCCTCATTACACCCTCTCTCTTTTAATCTCCTTTCCACATCATCCAATTCAAACACCTTTTGACTTTCATCACTAGTGTGATCATAAATTGTCTTAAATTCACCATAAGGGTAACGAGTCCAATAGGTGCTCTGGGTGCATGCTTGTTGCATGCAAAAACATATTAACTGAGGTTTGTTTCTTTATGGTTTAAAGCCTATAGCTTCACCATCCCCATACAATGTCACATCCAAAAAATTAATGACCTCCCTACTTCACTCATAAGAAAAGGCCAAGCCATGTTCATTACAGTTTAGGGTCTCAAAAATTAAAAAAAAATCATAAATGTCACCCTTACAGATAAATATAAGGTCATCAATAAACCGCTTATAAAGCAAAACCTTGTTCTTATAAAACATAGCTGAATATATACATTTTTTCTCAAAAAATCCCATGTATGTTATAGCATATGAGGGCTCATAAGAGGACCCCATTGCTGTACCCTTTAACTGTAAGAAAAATTGATCTTTAAAAGAAAAATAGTTGTGGGTTAAACTAAACTCCAATAAACCGATTATAAAAGTTGTTCTGGGACCATCACCCATCATGTCCATAATAGCTTCCAAACCCCATCTAAGATGTTCTTCGTGTTTCACTGTTGCAGTCATAACATTTGGGTTATCTGCTTGCAGTAGTCCTTAGTCGGCCTGATTAACAAAGTCTTGGGTCATGCGTTGGATGCTGTCCCTTCTTCCATGACGTCAGGTCATCAGGGGTATAAAACATGCAGCCGGCGCCATTACATCAGTCTTTCTTGCCGTGTGCCCGAAGCAGAAGCAGTTCGCAAGTGCCGGTCGGCCAACTCCTGAAATTTTCATTTTTGAGTTTCAGAACCAAAGTCTTCAACTAAAGCTAAATACCCCGTTGGGGAAACTTTTCCTTGCTCCTCTCCGATGTCAGTAAAAGTTAATAATTGCATTACTTGTGGAAAGCAAATACCTCATAAAGATTTTCATTCGTACTGTATTCCTAGCCTAGTCCCTGACCACAACGTACCTTGCTGTCGGTTTTGTGCTTTATTTAATCAGCACACTATCTGTCGTCAGTATATTTTCACCTCTAAATATTTCAGTTCTGGGTTTAATTGTCCAGAAATGTCGTCGGTTAGCCATCCGACTACCGGGATTTCAAAAAACGCAAAGATAAAGACAGAGACAGGCCGCTGAGGTCCAAAACTGCCGACGACGCTTCTCCTAAGCCAGTCGCCAGTTCAACGAAGATATATGGGTTATGAAACCCGACAAACGGGCTGGGATATTTCTGTTTAACACTACGGACTATGTTAACAAGATACAAAGCATATTAAATGAGACAGGTAATTATGAAATAGTGTCTCTTAATGAAGTCAACATAGGATACCGTAAGATTGATCTAGCCTTGGAAGAGTACCTTATTGACAACAGGATCACGGTGGATACTTATAATTTTTTAAAGGTTGATTTTCCTGTGCTTGCCACAATAGTAGGTATACCTAAAATCCATAAGGATATTGGTGACCCCCCCATTCCGCCCAATTATATCGGGCAGTAAATCCAAGACCTACAATATAGGAGTAGCTATAGATAGATGGGTCAAACATATATATGGGAATACACTGCACCTTATAAAGGATTCATGGATGTTTTTGTCTAACCTCACCACAGACAAATGGAAAAAGAGCCTGTTATACATAACCATAGATGTTATAGACTTATTCTCTTGCATCCCTAAAATGCAAGGTCTTGAAGATTTTAGTGAGAGCTTAAGAAGATATTCTAACCTTAGTTGGGACCGTATTAATCTGATAACCGATATGATGGAATTGGTATTGGACAATAATTTCATTTATTTTGAAGGGGAGTATTTTAAACAGACATGAGGTGTGGCTATGGGGGCTTCATGTGCCCCTATTTTTGCAAACTTAGTTATGTTGGAATGGGAGTACCAGCATCTATTTAATAGTATTTATTTTCAACATGTTGTATATTACACAAGGTTCCTGGACGATATGTTTTTGTTATGGGATGGACCAAGTGAACTTCTTAATGAATTTATGGTACATCTAAATCAGTCCAGTAGTTTTTTGAAATTTACGCATAAAGTCAGCACAAATGGCATTGCTTATTTGGATACGTATATAAGACATACTGACACTGGGTTTCAGTCAGAGATTTTTAGAAAATAAACATTCTCAAATGGGTATTTGGGATACTCAAGCAATCACCCCAAGCATATATTAAGAAATATTTTTAAAGGACAATGCATTCGGGCAGCAAGGATGTGCTCTAATTATGACATAATGATTAAAGAGATAAATTTTATAAAGAATATGTTTATTAACAGGAACTTCCCTTTATCATTATTGAATGACATTGCCTCTTATGTTATAAGTGAATGGGGTAAAAAGTACCCCCCGATATTAGGAACTGTATACAATTACAATAATGTCACCCAGACATATAAAGTGGACAGTTATGAGTCCAACAAAGTGTGTGTATTAATGTTCTCTCCACATGTAAATGAAATTAAAAACATTTTGTTTAGACATTGGAATGCTTTAATTGTTGACGAAGAAGTGAAAAATGTAGTTGGTGATTGACCATGTTGTGTATACAAAATGGGATTAAACGTAAAAAGAATGTTGGAGAGTGCTAAAAACAACTTGAACCCTACGAAACAGGATGCCTTTACCAAAAAATACGGTTCATGTAGACAATGTTTTGCTATATATGAGAATAAGGGATGTAAATTGGATGATATTAATAGGACCTACATTAAGTTTAAGAAAGGGAACTGTTATAGCACCAGTATAGTATATCTTGCTAAATGTGTGTCCTGTACAGCTTTCTACATTGAGAAAACTGAAAGGCAGTTTAGGAAGCGGATTTATGAACACCTGTATAGGATTAAGGTCCAAGATACCAACAATGCCTTATACAGACATATAAAAGAGTATGGTGACACTCATGTTTTCAGATTTGCTATAATTGATCAGGTATTTAGTTTACCACGGGGTGGTAATTTCAAAGCCCTTCTAGGAAAAAGAGAAAGTATGTGGCAGATGATGACTAATGCCACAAAGTTCCCTGGCATCAATGATTTTATTTCTATCAAACCCTTATTGCAGTTATTATAAGATGAATGTTTTTTACGTTTAATTTTATCTGATATGAAACCAATATATGTAATTTTTAGGATATTTGTTGTTAGTAACATATTTAGTGTTAGCATTCCACACTTCTCATTTATTTGTTATTTATTTGGTTTTATGCCCCCTTCGTTGCTATTTTGTGCAGTGTGTATTTTGTGCAGTTTGATTTTAAGTATTCATTAGGCAGAGTTGTTTTTATTGTACACAATATTTATGTTATTACTTTTACAGTATTTATATATTTGTATATTTTTAAATATTTTATGGTAGTAGATATTATCAAATATTGCTTTTTATCTACTTTTTTAAAGTCTTTTTAGTTGTTGAGTTTACCTTATTGAGTATATACACCTGATGGGTATTGATTTTATGGTGAAAAATGAATTTTATCATGTTTTTATATGACATTTGTACTGGCACTTTAAATGGAAGTGGTTGTTAAAATTATTTATGAATTTGGCGCCAAAAAGTTATTAAATACGTATTACATATTGATGTAAAGTGGTCTGAAGAAGTCTGCAATCGCAGATGAAAGCGCTTACCACGTTGTTTAGTGTATATTCAATAAACAGTTTTTTTAATTCCTTGGTCCGAGTCATGTTCACCACTTGACTGACTAGCCTAGCAGAGACAGATTGCAGTCTCACAGTTTTGTTTCCGGTGTTGTTTTGAGCGTGTTTTTGGAAAAGATGCATGGTTGGCAAAACTAGACTTAAAAGAAGCATACCTGCACATCCCTATCAGGGAGTCTTGCAAAAGATGCCTACGCTTCAAAGCAAGCTACATGCACTATCAGTTCTCTGCACTGCCCTTTGGCTTATCTACTGCACCCAGGGTATACACAAAGTGCCTAGCTCCAGTCAATGCATTCTGCAGGCAAAGAAATATTCAAATATACCCTTACCTGGATGATTGTCTAACTCAGGCAGAAAGCCAGGACATACTTTTGAATCATCTGGCCTTTGTTCAAAGGGTACTGACTTATCTGGGGTACACCATAATGAAAATAAATCACACCTGTTATCCTGTCAACAAATTATATTCCTGGGAGCAAGCTTGAATACAACTTCCCAGATGGCTTTCCTCACGCCAGAGAAGCGGACTCATTTGACAACCTACTTCAAACAAGTGGCCACAAAAACCCAGTTATCTGCAAGGCAAATACTGCAAGCCTTGGGGTTCATGGCCTCCTGCATTCTTGTGATTCCATATGCAAGGCTGCATATGAGAAAACAACAATGGTATCTCAAAAGCCTATGGTGTCAACATTCACAAGATCAAGAAGCTATGATTCCTGTCATACCTTGCCTACACCTAGAGTTCCTTTGGTGGGCAGAGACATGCCACCAAAACAGGGGACTACCATTCACTCTACCCCCTGCCACCCAAACCTTAATGACAGATGCATCAGACTATGCATGGGGGGCTCACCTGGCAGGGAAGTGCATTCAGGGCAAATGGAACCCAAGTCAAATGCACCTACACATAAACCAAAAGAAAATGTTAGCTGTACAGAATGCTCTGAGAGCCTTCAAGGACCACATTCTTCCAGGACAACTAATGGTAAAGACGGACAACACCAGTGTCATGTGGTACACAAAGAAGCAGGGGGATACACATTCTTACCCCCACTGCAGACTAGCCATGGCATTGTGGAACAGAGCTTTGAGCTACCAAGTGAATCTACAAGCTCAATTCCTGCCAGGAAAACTAAATACACTGGCAGACGGACTAAGCAGAAATCTCATGGACCCACACAAGTGGAAACTGGAACCAAGGATTTTCAACATGTTGCCAAGCAAGTGGGGGAGCCCAGATATAGACCTGTTTGCCTCCCCCCAGAACCATCAATTGGACAAATTTTGCACAAGGATTCCCCACAAGCTAGCTTGGAAAGTGGATGCTCTATCCTTCAGTTGGAAAAACCTATCAGTTTATGCCTTTCCTCCTCTGCCTCTGCTCTCCAAGGTACTACTAAAGATCAAACAGGACAAGCCAAGGACGATTTTAATTGCACCAGACTGGCCATGCCAACACTGGTACCCCCTCTTGCGCAGAGTGTCATGCTTGGTCCCATGGCACCTGCCTCAGACTCCTTCCCTGTTGTCTCAGCAGGAGAACCAGATTCTGCACCCTCAACTGCAAACCCTGAACCTAGCAGCCTGGCTAATTACCTAATCTCTCCTTTACCACCCCTCAGTAAATCAGCAATGGATATCATTTTAGAGGCAAGGAGGCCTAGTACTAGGAAAATCTTATGCTGCAAAATGGAAAAGATGTTGTGACTGGAATCAATCTCAAGGGATGAGCACAGCAATGCCCAATTTACCTCATATTATGCAATATTTGACTGAGATGCTTCATAAGGGCTTGTCCTTTTCCTCCATCAAAATTCATGCCTCAGCCATTTCAGCTCATTACAGCACATAGCCTCCCCTCTTCTCTCACCCACTGCTCAAGCAGTTCCTCAGAGGGGCCAAAAATTTAAGGCCACCCAACTCCAGCCTGGGACCTTAACTTTGTCTAGGAGAAACTTACTCTTCCTCCTTTAGAACCAGCTGCTACTGCAGATTTAAAATTCCTTTCCTGGAAAACAGCTTTCCTTTTAGCAATCACTTCTGCAATAAGGGTATCTGAATTACAGGCCCTTATGGCAGTGGAGCCTTTCATCATCTTTCATGTGGACAGGGTGTCCCTCAGAACCAATCCCTCATTCATGCCCACGGTGGTATCCAGTGTGGCTCTTAATCAGTCCATTCATTTGCCTACCTTCTTTCCTAACCCACAGAACAAAGGGGAATGGATACTGCACTCCATACATGTGTACAGACAACTTAGATTTTACTTGGACAGGACTGCACTTCAAAGGAAATCTGAACAACTGCTGGTGGCATTTGCTGCAGGGTCAGAGAGGAAAGCTATTTCAAAGCAAACCATTTCTAAATGGATAAGACACTGCATTCATTTCTGCTATAAGCACCATGAAAAACCTATCCCACAGGGCATCAGATCCCATTCAACCAGGGCTGTATCTACCTCCACAGCCTTTCTCAGGGGCATCCCTACCGGGGACATCCTAGAAGCTGCTACCTGGAGTTCTGTACATACTTTCACCAAGCATTATCATTTGCCCATTTTCTCTAAATCCAGAGCTGGCTTTGCCACTGCAGTCTTGCAGGACCTTATAGCTGGTCCTAATTCTACTTAAATTACTCCTCCCAACCTTAGCTTTGGGAATCTACCCAAATGTAATGACTGCAACAGTGAAACACGAAGAACATAGTACAGTTGTGTACACTTATCATAAATGTAGATGTTCGAGTGTATTCACTGTTGCATTCCTGGTTACCCTCCCTCCAGCCCCCTTTCTTCTTTTGACTATACCTCTACTCTCTCTTACTATTTTCAAAAAGCTTTTTGGTGTATTTGCTTTTTTGTTGGAGGTATATCCTTGTAATTATAGATTTAATTGCTTCCCATTAGGGGGGCACCTGACATCTGGGGCAAGAAAAACTGATGTAATGACGTCAGCTGCATGTTTTATACCCCTGATGACCTGAAATCATGGAAGAAGGGACAGTATCTGATGCAGGACCCAAGACTTTATTAACCAGGCCGACTGAGGGCTACTACAAGCAGATAACCCAAATGTAATGACTGCAACAGTGAATACATTTGAAGATCTACATTTATGGTAAGTGTACACAACTGTACTTTTTATGTTGGTATATAATGATTTCACATCGATGTTTACCTAATAATAATCTCTTTGCCATTTTACCTTAGCCAGTTCCTTCAACAAATCTTGTGTGTTTAAAATATGTGCAGAAACCTTACATAAATGAAAATCAAGGAAACTGCCAACATTACTCAAATAGGAACACAATCCTGAAATAACAGGCCTTCCAGGTGGCTTATTCAAATTTTTATGAACCTTTGGTAAAGCATACATGATAGGGTTATTGTTTTCTTAATATATAATTTATTAACATCCCTTTTATCAAAAAAACCCAAACACTCCCCCCTTTCCAATAATGCCAAAAGTTCTTCATTATAACTTTTTACAGGGTTTCCAGATAAACATTTATATTCATCTTTGCACTTCAGTATGTTGGCTGTCATTTCACAATACATTTGTTTATCCAAAATCACCCAATTTCCACCTTTATCTGCATACTTAAATATATACTCAGTTTTTAACTGTTTTAAACTTTGCAGGGCTAGCCACTCATTTTTATTTAAATTGTATAGCTTTTGTTTCAAAAACTTGCTGAAAGCAATAGAAATTTCCTTATACACAATTTTTTTGAAATAACACAATGGCAGGTACATTTATCATAGGTACAAATTTCCACTGACAAATTGGGTAGCTTTAATTTGTCATACCCTGTAGTACAGCAAAAAGTCTCTATACCAACATCATTATCCATGGGTTCAATATCAAAATCATAGATAAAAACATTCATTAAATCGTCTTCAAATGTGCTGTCATTCTCAATTTCATCGATTTAGATTTCAGATTTAGTCGCGAGCAGTGTTGGGGGTTAAGATGTGGTTCTGAGCAATCCACTGTGTGGTAGTATTTACAAGCTTTTCAGTGTGCAGGGTGGTAGTTGGAAAGTGTTTCATGAATAATCCAGCAATAACCAGTAAATGTCAGCTGTCACTATGAATACTATGCAAGATGGATTTGCAGCAGAAATATAACAGCATATATGTGTACTGGAGACTTGTGCCAACATTGTTTAATAATTTACTTTGGACTGCAGAAATATCAACTACAGAAATGGCGTGTTTTTAGACAGTGAGATTTTCTTTTTTCCTACCTCTTCATCAAGATTTTTGAAAATGCACAAAGCCAGTGCAATAACATTGCTATTTGTACTTTGTGGACTCTTGGAAAATGCAGAAACATCTTTTTAGAGTTGCATCCCCAGAAAAACAGTGGTGTTTCAAAATGGCCCACATCTGATGGTGTATCAAATGAAAACGGAGACTTTAAGACGTTTATGTGTTTTGTGTTAGTGCTGGTTCATAGGTTCATAGATTAGTACTAAGCTAACTGCCCTTGCGAGCCATTTTAAGCCTAGCCAATTATCCCTTGTGAGACTCAAACCCTGCACCTTGTGTTTGTAAGACAAACACCTTAACCATTAGGCCACCCTCCCAACCCCTGGTGGTTCTGCAACTGTTGGAATCTGCTAAATAAATGAATGTTCACTGAAGATTTTATCCGTGGCTTTATTGCTTCGCCTGACAGAGGTGCTAGTGTGGATTACTCATCACTAACATTTCTTTCTAAACTTCTTTGTATATTTTTTTCAAAATATACATATAACAATAGCTTCCCACAAAATGCTTTGAGTTCAAAATATAAATCAACAAAAGAGGGTATAAATGTAGGTACAAATTTACTACCTTTAAACAATACTGCCCTCATTTCATTAGAAAGACTAAGTTTAGAAAAGTTAATAAAACACATCGCCTGTTCATTGAACTCACAATTTACACTAAAAATTCCATTACTTGAAGCGGTTTCTTCCACCTCTCTCATGATTCATCTGGTTGGACTGAAAGGACCGACCATTATTCATAGTTACTGCTTGGTTAGTGTCTTCAACCTCAGAAGCCGGAGAAGCAGCAAAAGAAACAGACTTCTGACCATCTTGCTCTGTAGAAGACGCCGACAAACTCCGGCGCTACTGATTGGTTTAAATCAGGAAGTAGGAAATTAAATAGTTAACTGTTTCAGCTATTTATATTTATATAAATTGTACATGGGTAGTCTGTGAAAAAATATTTGTGAATTTGTATAAATTGTTTTGTCTCATAATATTTATTAATTATATATATTTTTGTAAGAGTGTATATGTGTTTTATACATTAATTATTTAAAATTGTTTAATTTAATTATTGGATCTTGTTAAGAGGCTGTTTGTTACAATATAAAAGCCAGCTGAATTTGTTATACTTTGATCCTTGAAGGCGAACTGCTGACATGCCAGATCATTGTTGCTGAATAAAGAAAGTAAGGTGCTGGTGTTAATTTGTGTTCTTTTGGACTGATATAAGTATTTTTTGCACTTGATCTAACAATCTCAGTGTGATTTAACAGTTTCACACTGCATTTATTGCTTTGGTTGAATTTATCACTATTTTCAGACACTCCTGTAAAGAAGCACCATCTTTTTCTTACAGTACTGCTTTTAGGTTGATTTAAAAGGATTCTGATATTTCCTATCCTCGTCTGATATGGCAAAAGCTGTTCTGAGTTTGCCAAAGTTCTCCTGAGTTTGCCAAAATGATTCAAAGCTTTACAAACATTTTCTGTGTTTCTAGAAGCTTGTGAACTTATCTCCAAGGAATTCTGATACTGCAAGAGTTCTGCTTTTTGTTGCAAAGAATTTTTAGTACACATGAGGTCTAAACTAGTTTGTTTTAAATTAAGATCTTTTTCTGCAGTCTGGTGGTAACAGCGGGCTGATTCAACCCATCTGAGTTGGGAAGCTCTGTTAGAAGGCTTTTTGTGGGTTTATCTTGTTGACTTGGAGGCAAAAGTTATTCATCATTCTGATATAAAAACCTGACATTTTCATGAAACTCTGCTCATTTATTCAGAGATTCCGTGTTCCTCCCTTGGAAACCTGTGACTACAGGAGTTTGGTTTTCATATAAAGCCATGTGTGGAACTAGAATGTTGATGTAAGTATGTTTTGCACATGCACTAACAATTCCAGGGCTATTTAACCATTGTGTGCTGCATTTATTGATTTGTTGAATTTATCAGTGTTTTCTACCTACTCTTGTAAAGAAGCTCCATCTGTTTGTTTTCTGTGTTTGTAGAAGTTTGTGAACTCGTTTTCAAGGCATTCGTGATGCTGCAGGAGTTCTGCCTTCTGTTGTAAAGTATTTTTAACTTCACTTCAGTTCAAAGACATTTCAGTTAGATTAACAGAGTTTATTCTGCATTCTAGTGGGAGCAGATGGCTGATTCAAACCATCCACATTAGGATCTTCTGGTAGAAGGCATATTGTTTGGTTATAGGACTATTCTTGTATATAAGCATTACATTTTTGTGAGACTGTCCTCATTTTTAGAGCTTTTCTGTGCATGGCTTGGACACCTGTGACCACAAGACCTTGACTTGCATCTAAAACCATCTGTGAACCTATGAAGCTGATATAACTATTATATCCATTTATTTATTTATTTATTTTTTTTTGCACTTGCTGTAACTATCTCAGTGTTACTTAACAGTCTATGCTGTAGTTATGAATTTGGTTGCATTTATCACTGTAGTCAGCTACTGTTAAATATATGCCATCTGTTTCATTTTACTGTACTGCTCTTTTATTCTTTTAACAGTATTCTGATTTTTCCTAACCTATACCAAGGTTGTCAAAGTTCTCCCAAGTTTTCCAAAATATTTATAAGTTTGGCAAATTTTTTTCTGTGTTTGTAGAAGTTTATGAACTTATTTCCAAGGCATTCCTGATACCACATGAGTTCTGCCTTTTGCTGTAAATTATTTTAGTGCACTTGAGCTCTAAACCAGTTTATTTTACATTAAGATGGTTTTTCTGCACTCTGGTGGGAGAATAGGGCTGATTCAACCCATCTGAGTTGGGAACCTTTGGTGAAAGGCTTATTGTAGGTTTATCTCATTCATCCTGCTGGTATAAAAGCCTAACACTTTTGTGAGACTGAGCTCATTTATTCAGAGATTCCCTGTGCCTGGCTTGGACATCTGTGAGTACAGCACCTTGTTTTACATCTTAAGCCATCTGTCGACCTGCAAAACTGACATAAGTATTTTTTTTCACTTGATGTAGCTATCTCAGTGCTATTTAACAGTTTTGTGCTGCATTTATTGATTTGGAAACATTTATCAAAGTTTTCAGCCTGCTCTTCTAAAGAAGCAACGACTGTTTATTACAGTATTACTGTTAGGTTGTTTTAACACTATTCAGACATTTTCGCACCTCCTCTGCTTCTGCAACAGCTGTTTTAAGTTTAACAGTTCTGTGCTGCATGTATAGCTTTGGTTGAGTTTATCACAGTTGTCAGTCTGCTCTTGTTAAATAAGCACTATTTGTTTGTCACTCTACTGCTTTGAGGTTCGTTTAACAATATTCTAATGTTTCCTATCCTTCTCTGATAGTACAAGAGCTGTTCTGAAATGATCAGTTATCCTCAGTTTGCCAAAATATTTCTAAAGTTTTGCTAAATTTTTCTGTGTTTATAGAAGCTTGTGAACTTATTTCCAACAATTCCTAATGTTGCAGATTTGTCTTTTGTTGTAAGGTATTGTTTATTGCACTTGATCTCAAAATGAATTTATTTTATATTAAGAGGGTCATCTTCTGCACTCTAGTGGGAGCAGAGGACTGATTTAACCCATCTGAGTTGGGAAATGCTGCTAGGTTGCTTATTGTATGTTTATCTGATTGGCCTGAGGGCTTAATAGTGTAAAAGTCTTTAATTCCTCTGGTATAAAAGTATTAAAGTCTTGTGAGACTGCTTATTTTTTTCAGAACTTCCCTGCTCCTTCCTTGGACACCAGTGACTAGAAGACCTCACTTTGCATCTAAAACCATCTGTGGAACTGCAAAGCTGATATAAGTATTTTTGCACTTGCTCTAACAATCTCAGGACTATTTAACCGTTGTGTGCTGCATTTATTAATTTGGTTTAATTTATCACTGTTTTCTGCCTGCTCTTTTAAAGAAGCTGAATCTCTTTGATTTCTGTGTTTGTAGAAGTTTTAGAAATCATTTCAGAAGCATTCATGAACCTGCAGGAATTCTGCCTTCTTTTGGAAAATATTTTTACTGCACTTGAGCTCAAAAACATTTCAGTTTAGATAAAAGACTTTTACTGTGTGCTCTAGTGGGAGCAGAGTGTTAATTCAACCCATCCACATCGGGAACTGCTGGTAGAAGGCTTATTGTTTGTTTATCTGACTTGCCTGAGGACTTAACTGTGTAAAAGTCTTTCATCCTGCTTGAATAAAATCCTTACATTTTTGTGAAGACTGCCCTCATTTATCTAGAGCTTCTGTGCCCATGGCCTGGACACCTGTGACTACAAGACCTTGGTTTGCATCTAAAACCATCTGTGGACCTGCAAAGCTGATATACATACTTTTGTTGTACTTAATCTAGCTATCTCAGTACAATTTACTAGTTTACCAGTTGTGTGCTGAATTTATTGATTTGGTTGAATTCATCAAAGTTTTCAGCCTGCTCTTCTAAAGAAGCACCAACCGTTTGTTACAGTATTGCTGCTAGGTTGTTTTAACACTATTCTAATATTTCCTCACCTCCTCTGTTTTGAGTTTAACAGTTTTGTGCTTCATGTGCTTTGATCAGTCAAAAAGTAGTTCCTTATACTATTCTGGCATGTCCAAAAGTCAGTTTCGGGTTTACTCTCCAGTCCAGTTGGTGAATCTGGGAATCTTGAGGCAATGTTACAACTGCCTTATGTACACATACCACCCTCTCCTCCTCCCAACAAGCTCAAATATATGTGAGAGATGCAACTATATAGCCAAACTGGAGGCTGAGCTCTCTCAACCCAGTACTGGCACAGTCAGTCAGGAGGAGAAGGTAACCACACACACACACCACAAATCCAGTCTCACATAGACCTATCGCAACAGCAAACCAAACACATAAACACACAAAAACATACTCGGAGGCTCTAAATAAAAATCTGCCCAAGCAGCAGAGACCTCCAAAGCAGACATCCAAGCAACCACTACCCCACAACAATACCCACGTATCACATAGTTCACAAAGTCAGTGTGTCACACAGTCACAGCCCTTAAGGCTAAACAACACACCTAATACACTTGTAATAGGTGACTCTATTGTCAGACACACTGACGTCCCACTCACCAGGCTGAACAAGGAGAAGGTCACTGTAAGCTGCCTGTCGGGTGCCAGGATCTGCCACATAACACAAGCATTCAGGTCACTCCAAAGCATGTACAAATATGACTCTGTCATTGTCCATGCTGGTGTGAATGACCTGAGACGTACCTCCCTGGACTACATGAAAAGAGACATAGAGGAGCTCTCTGATCATGTAGCCCAGGCTGGTATGACCCTGACCTTGAGTAGCATCTTACCCTCACCAAGAATGATGTCATAGTATAAAGACAAAATGATCAATTTTAACAATTGGCTAAAGTATTGGTGTCATTCAAAGGGGATCCAGTGTCTGTCAGCCTGGGATGACATGCTCGACAAGCCACGTTGCTTCACTAGGGACGGCTTGCACCTGTCACCCCTGGGCTTTCAAATACTGGATAAGGCTCTTGCCACCCCCATAGTGCCTTTTTTAGGCAAGGCTCAAAAGATAAACCCACCTCCATAGACAACACAAGGAAAAAGAAACTAAGGATAATGCTGCTCAATGCCAGAAGTCTAAACCTCAAGATGCACGCACTCGAGGCTCTCCTCAGTACGTATCGATATCTGTGCAGTAACAGAAACCTGGTTCAAGGCTCTCGAGAGCACCCCAGCACTACCAGGTTATACCTCATACCATGCTTTTCGGCCCCAAAACTCGGTGAAGCACAAAAGTAGGAGGAATATCCATATTCATCAAAGATACCCACACCTCCAGGTTAGTGGCACTGCACGAAGCATCGGAGACCATCCATGTGCAACTAACAGTGGGCAAAACTGCCTTTCAGTTTGTAGCCTGCTACAGACCACCCTCCCAAACTCAGGAACCCCACTCAGCTTTCCTGAGAACACTGGAGAATATGAAGGTCTCTCCAAACACCATTATATTGGGTGACTTCAACTACCCAAACATTGACTGGGAGCACTACTCAAGCCCCAACACCCTCGCTCAATGGTTCCTAGAATTTATAAACTGAAATGCTATGCAACAACTGGTCACCACTCCCACAAGAGGGGAAAACATATTGAACCTGATCATCACCAACATTGGGACTCTATGTTCCATACCAGAGGTATACCCCTCATTGGTAAGATCTGACCATAAATTAATCTCACTGGACATCCATATCCTGTCCCCACTCCCAGCCAAGGAAACCACGGTGAAGAACTTCTCAAAAGCAAACTTCACACTTCTCAAAACCAAGGTAGAATCCTTCAAAGCCCCTGGGCCAGTGGAAGATATGGCCCAAACCGCAGAATCCTTTACAAACGCATTCTATGGACACCTACAGGAATGCATGGATCGTGCTATCCCAAATAAAACCAAGACTCACTCCTCCAAAGGCAGGAGACCTATCTGGTGGACCCCAGCCATAAATAAGCTATAAAACAGAAGGAGAAAGCTACTACATGATAGAGCAAAATCCCAAAAAGGGAAGGCATCTCTGATCAGTACTAGCAAGAAACTAGGATCCCTCATAAAATCATCTAAGGCCAGCTTCGAAAGAAAAATTGCACAGGACGCTAAAGATAATCACAAGGCCTTCTTTAGTTATGTCAGGAACCTGGGTGGCAACTCCGAGATATGCTCTGAGTTAGTGCAAAATGACAAAAAATACACTGAACCCACAAACATTGCCAACATCTTGGCAGACAGGTTCAGTGCAAACCCCCCCCTTCCCCCCCAAAAGAGTAAATGTCTATCCCAACAGAGTGTAGCCTCCCTGACATCACAGATGCACAGGTGAGAGCTGCCCTCTCCAAAGCAAAAAACACAGCATCAATGGGACCGGACGGTGTCCCGGGCTGCATCTTACACGAGCTCCAAGAGGAACTGAACCCTCACATAAAGTCACTGTTCAATCTCAGCCTTACTACAGGATATGTACCCAAGGAATAGCATACAGCAACAGTGGTCCCACTCCACAAAGGTGGTGCCACAATGGACCCCGGAAACTAGCACCCTATAAGCCTGACTAGCCTGGTCTGCAAAGCTATGGAGCGTATCATCATGGAAATCATAAGCAAAGACATTGGGAACCTCCAAACACTGGATCCTACCCAATTCAGCTTTGTTAAGGGCAGATCTTGCCTCTTGAACCTGGTCAACTTCTTTGAAACAGTCACCAAGGCCATAGATGAAGGGAAGGTAGTCCACACAGCCTACCTGGACCTCGCAAGAGCCTTCAACACAATACCCCACTCGGGCATCATAAATAGGTCATCAGCAACGCTTTCGGAGCGAAGGCAATAATTCCAAACGAGGAAATAAAAAGAAAGACTTTGCAACGGGTTCTTCACCGGGTGAAGGACAATCTAAGCAAACATTTAAGAGGGGTAGATGGAATTGATCTTTCGGACTCTGCTTTATTAAATGATACTAATGTAGTGAATATTTCTGGCTGTAATATTTCTAATGAAGAAATATCTGTACTTAAGTTGGGTCTTAAATTTGTCCCTACTGTTTTTCCTAGACATCATTTACTTAAACAAGAGACTTTTAAATTTGTGAGAAAACTTCATTTGAGATATTTTTTCTCAAATGATAAAAACGTCTCTATACATGAGGATTTTTGTCCTAATATAGTTTATAGTGATAGTGATACTAGTATGGACAGTTATTATTCTTGTCTTTCTGATGAAATGTTGCCATCTTTGTATTCTCAAGCTTATTCTTTGCTTAATACTGATGGTATTGATTTTCATAGTAGGTTTATTCCTCCGTATAATAATTCTACTATCATTCATTTTTCTGAAATGATACATTTCTCTATTCAAGAAATGTTTAGTTCAGTTAATAATGGTCGACGGATATATAATATGACGAAAAATGAATGGAGTGCTATGAAAAATCTTTCAACTAGACATGATATTGTTATTAAAAAGTCTGATAAAGGAAATAAAATAGTATTAATGAATAATAAGCAATATTTAGATATGTGTATGGAACATTTAAGTGACCCTTTAACATATGAAGTTAGTGATTATGATAAATATTTTACAGCCATGAAAGAATGCACCAATTTATTGGATAAAGGTGCTAGATTAGGATATATTTCCAAAGATGATCTTGATAAAAAATTTTGCTTGGAAAATTGTAATTTAGCTACTTTTTATTGTCTCCCAAAACTTCACAAAAATATGACAAACCCGCCGGGTCGTCCTATTGTTTCGGCAAGTAATTATTTTTGTCGGAACATGGGTATTGTCGTTCATAACTATTTGTTACCATACGTGCAGAAATTAGAGTCCTATATTAGAGACTCTTTTGATTTTATTGATAAAATAAGTGATATTATTTGGACAGATAATATGTTTTGGGTGAATGTGGATGTTGTGAGTTTATACACAAACATCAAACACTCAGACGGATTGCAAGCTTTATATTATTTTTTAGGTGATAATCCTACCACCCATTTTATAATGGACTTGACTTCTTTTTGTCTCTCTAATAATTTTTTTAGTTTTAATCAAGTTATTTACCACCAATTAAAAGGAACTGCTATGGGGGCATCTTTTGCCCCCATGTATGCAAACCTTTTTATGGGTAAGTTTGAATTGAAGTATGTGTATACTAATAAATTTTATAGAAATCATGTTTTGTTATACTACCGCTACATTGATGATTTGATCTTTCTTTGTAGCGGTGGTCGTGAATATATTCATGAGTTTTTTTCAGATCTAAATAATAATAGGTATAATTTACATTTTGATGGTCTACAGTTTGGTAGTAAAGTTCATTATTTAGATATTTCATTATTAGGAGAGGTAGGTAATCAGATTTATACTACGGTTTACCGTAAATTTATTAATGGTAACCAGTTCCTGTTTGGAACCAGTTGTCACCCTCCACATACCTTGTCTGCTTTACCTTATGGAGAAATTATTAGATTATCTAGATTATGTAATAACGAATTAGATTTAGAAAAAAATATTTATGATTGTATTATTATGCTTTTAAAAAGAGGATATAGTATGGAAATATTAAATGCATGTATTAATAAGCTATTGGATAAAAATAATTGTAGTAATGTTAATAAATTTATGATTAATAGTAATAGAGAAGATTGTAATTTTTCCCCCTATGTTAATAAAGTTAATGTTATTGGAGGGAATAATAAATGTTCAAAAGCTTCTAACCAAGAAATACAAGATATTTATTTTGTTACTATTTATAATGTATGTAGTAATAAAATTTGGGATATTATTAAATATTTTTGGAAATTCTTGATTTTAGATAAAAATCTTTATAAACTTTTTCCAACTATTCCTAAAATATCCTTTAAAAGAGGTCAAAATCTATCTGATAAATTGATAAAAACTTATTATATTTCTCCTTCTGACAAGGTTTATCATAATTTAGACACATATGGTACAAGTATTTGTGGCCATTGTAGTATATGCAAATATGTAAAATTATATTTTGATAATATTAATGGAATTCTGTTTAAACCTAATAGTAATTTTTCTTGCAATTCTGTAGGTGTAATTTATTGTATTAGATGTCCATGTAAATTGTATTATATAGGTGAGACAAAGAGAAAATTTAAAACTAGAATGCAAGAGCATATTAGAGATATAAAAAGAGGAATATTAACTAGTCCAATTGCTTCTCATTTTATGGAGTGTCATAATAGTAATGTTGAAGTATTTGAATGTTGTATTTTAGAAAAAAAATTTATTAAGACAGGTGATGATAGATTAATTAAAAATATTTTGTTGTTTAAGGAGACTATTTACATTTTGAAATATAATACTATGTCACCTAATGGTTTAAATTTAGAAATAAACTGGAGAAGTTTATTATAAGTTTTTATTATTATTATTGTTAGTTTTTTTGAATATTAGAAGTTCTCTCTTTAATAATATTCTGTTTTTTGATTTACTAATTTATGTAATTGCTTAATTAATTAGAGTATATATTGGAGTGGGTGTGTTTTTGTAACTTGTACTCATTGAAGGCTATTATGCCGAGGCGCTAAGCTGGATTAAATCTTTTTTGGAACTGGCGTTGTTTTTTGGCTTTTGCCGTTTTCTTTTTGTTGTTTGTGATTCTTAAGGTAGTCTACACAGCCTACCTGGACCTCGCAAAAGCCTTCAACACAATACCCCACTCGGGCATCATAAATAAGCTCACCAGCTTAAATATCAACCCCTATGTCACAAGATGGGTTGCAAACTGGGTCAGGGATAGAACCTACATGGTCAGAATTGCAGGTGCCATGTCAGACTCTAAACCAGTTACAAGTGGTGTCCCAGAAGGCTCAGTCCTGGGACCTCTCTTGTTCGGTATATATTTCTCTGAGGTACAGGCTAACACGGGAGGACTATGGCTGATCAAGTTCAGAGATGACTGCAAACTGGGTGCCATAATCGACTTGCCGACTGACACAAGCATCCTCCAAAAGGGTCTCACAGAGACGGATAACTGGTGCCAGAGCCATGGCCTAAAGCTAAATGCCAAAAAGTGCATAGTCATCCCCTTTGGGAAAAACAAAGTGCCCACAAATTACAACATAGGTGGTAATCCATTAAGTACGGAAGAAGTAATTAGGGATTTGGGGACCCAAGTAGATAGCAATCTCTCCTTTGACAATCACATTGTCAACGTGGTTAGAAAGACCTTCTATATAGCCCACCTTATCACGAAAGGGTTCACATCTAGATCAAGAGAGGTCATTGTGTCCCTCTACTCATCACTCATCAGGCCCATAATTGAATACAATGCCCCATTTGCAATGTACCTTACCTGACACCTGCAGCAACTGGAAAGACCCCAAACGTACCTCACCAAGAGGATCAAGGGACTCAAACAGATGCCCTACGCAGTTAGGCTAAAGAAACTCCAGCTCTACTCAGTTGCTTACCGCCTATTCAGAGGTGATCTGTGTGACGTATAAAGCCATGTCCAAACCAGAATTAATGGACATGCTCCACCTCAGGAAATCCAAATCCCTTAGAGCTACACCCTCCAGGGACTTAACCCTCAGCACAGAAATAAATAGGACATGCTGGAGGGACAGATTCATATCCCAGAGGCTCCCCTCACTCTGGAACAAAATCCCAATCCATGTTAGGCAGAGCCCCTCAATGACCCTCTTCAAGAGAAATCTTGATGAGTGGATGGGAGATCGTAGGTTTACCCCTGGGATCTCTTCTGTGTCCGTATTAGACAGAGGCACAGTAAACTAACCTTAAAAAGGCTATCTTCTATGACCTACTATACAGAGGCACAGTCAACTAATCTAAAAGGGTGGCAAAAGCCAAACACACTCTGGCTAGGCTTATAAATGCCCTAGGGCAGATAGCCTAGTATCAACCTATGAACCTATGAACCCATGTATAGCTTTAGTTGAGTTTATCACTGTTGTCAGTCTGCTCTTGTCAAACAAGCACCATCTGTTTGTTACCGTACTGCTCCGAGGTTCATTTAACAATATTATAATGTTTCCTAACCTTCCCTGATATTACAAGAGCTGTTCTGAAATTATCAAAGTTATCCTCAGTTTGCCAAAATATTTCAAAGCTTTGCTATTTTTGTCTGTGTTTCTACAAGCTTGTGAACTTATTTCCAAGGATTCCTGATGCTACAGGTATTCCGCATTTGTTGGAAGGTATTGTTTATTACACTTGATCTGAAAATGAGTTTGTCTTATATTAAGAGGGTCTTTTTCTGCACTCTAGTGGGAGCAGAAGGCTGATATAACTCAGCTGAGTTGGGAAATGCTGCTAGGTTGCTTATTGTATGTTTATCTGATTGGCCTGAGGGCTTAACAGCGTAAAAGTCTTTGATTCCCCTGGTATAAAAGATATAAATTTGTCTGTGACTCTGCTCATTCTTTTTGAGCTTCCCTGCTCCTCCCTTGGAAACCTGTGACTACAAGAAGTTGGTTTGCGTCTAAAACCTGTGGACCTACAAAGTTGATTTAAGCATCTTTTGCACTTACTCTAACAATCTCAGTGCTATTTAACCAGTGTGTGCTGCATTTATTGATTTATTTGAATGTATTGCTGTTTTCTCCCTGATGTTGTAAAGAAGCCCATCTGTTTGTTTTCTGTGTTTGTAGAAGTTTGTGAACTCAAGGCATTCCTGATACTACAGGAGTTCTGCCTTCTGTTGTAAAATATTTTTTGCTGCACTTGAGCACAAAAACATTTCTGTTTAGATTAAGAGAGTTTTTTCGGCACTCTATTGAAAGAAAAGGGTTAATTTAACCCATCCATATTGGGAACTGCTGGTAGGAGGCTTATTGTTTAGCTGACTGGCCAAGGGGGCTTAACAGTGTAAAGGTCTATTATCCCTGTTGTAAAAAAAGCCTTACATTTTTGTGAGGCTGCCCACATTTATTTAGAGCTTCCCTGTGCATGGCTATGACACCTGTGACTACAAGATCTTGATTTGCATCTAAAACCATCTGTGTACCTATGAAGCTGATATAATTATTTTATTTTATTTTATTTTGTTTGCACTTGCTCTAACTATCTCAGTGTTATTTAAGAGTCTGTGCTGCAATTATTAATTTGGTTGCATTTATCACTGTTTTCAGTCTGCTATTGTTAAAGAAGTGCCATCTGTTTTTTTTTTTTTGGTTACTATACTGCTCTTTCATTGTTTTAACAGTATTCTGATTTTTTCTTACCTGCTGTGATACTGCAAATGCTGTTCTGAGTTCCTCAAAGTTGTCTTGAGTTTTCCAAAATGTTTTTAAGTTTGGCAATTTTTTTCAGGTTTTGTAGAAGTTTGTGAAAGTATTTCCAAAGCATTCTTGATGCTGCAGGAGTTCTGCCTTTTGTTGTAAAGTATTTTGGTGCACTTGATCTCTAAACCAATTTATCTTACATTAAGAGGCTTTTTTCTGCACTCTGGTGGGAGCAGAGGGCTGATTCACCCCATCTGATTTGGGAACCTCTGGTGGAAGGCTTATTGTGGGTTTATCTCATTGGCCTGGGGCTTAACAATATAAAAGTCATTCATCCTGCTGGTATTAAAGCCTGGCAGGTTTGTGAGACTGTGCTCATTTATTCAGAACTTCCATGTGCCTGGTTTGTACACCTGTGACTACAAGATGTTGGCTTGCATGTAAAACCAACTGTGGACTTGCAAAGCTGATATAAGTTTTTTTTGTACTTGCTCTAACAATCCCAGTGCTATTTAACAGTTATGTGTGGTATTTATTGCTTTGATTGAAGTTATCACTGTTTCCAGACAGCTCCTGTAAAGGACCACTACCTGTTTCTTACAGAACTGATCTTAGGTTGTTTTAACATTATTCTGATATTTCCTAACCTGCTGTGATACTGCAATGGCTGTTCTGAGTTTGTGAAAGTTTTGCTGAGTTTGCCAAAATATTTCAAAGTTTTACAAAATTCTTCTGTGTTTGTAGAAGTTTGTGAATTTATTTCCAAGGATTCCTGATACTGCAGAAGTTCTATCTTTTATTGTATAGTATTTTAGTGCACATGTGGTCAAAACCAGTTTGTTTTACATTAAGATGTTTTTTTCTGCACTCTGGTGGAAACAGAGGGCAGATTCAACCCATCAGAGTTGGTAACCTCTGGTGGAAAGCTTATTTTTGAGTTCATCTAATGGACCTGTGGGCTTAACAGTGTAAAAGTCATTCATCCTGATGGTATAAAAGCCTGACATTTTTGTGAGACTGTGCTCATTTATTCAGAGCTCTCCTCTGTTTGGTTTGGACACGTCTGACTACAGGACCTCATTTAAAACCATCTGTGGATCTGCAAAGCTAATATAAGTATTTTTTGTACTTGATCTAACTATCTCAGTGATATTTATCAGTTCTGTGCTACATGTATTGCTTTGGTTGAATTTATCAGTGTTGGCAGCCCATTCATGTTAAACAAGCACCATCTGTTTGTTACTGTACTCCTCTTAGGTTCTTTTAACAGTATTTTAATGTTTCCTAACCTCCTCTGATAGTGCAAAATCTGTTCTGTAATTGTCAAAGTTCTCCTCAGTTTGCCAAAATATTTATAAGCTTCGATAATTTTTTCTGTGTTTGTAGAAGTTTGTGAACTAATTTTCAAGGATTCCTGATGCTGCAGGTGTTCTGCATTTTGTTGTAAGGTATTGTTTAGTGCACCTGATCTCAAAATGAGTGTTTTATATTAAGACAGTCTTTTTCTGCACTATAGTGGTAGCAGTTGGCTGATTTAACCCATCTGATTTGGGAGTTGCTGCTAAGTTGCTTATTGTATGTTTATTTGATTGACCCGAGGGCTTAACAATGTAAAATTATTTAATTCCGCTGGTACAAAAGCCCTCAATTTTTATGAGACTCTGCTTATTTTTTCAAAGTTTTCCTGTTCCTCCCTTGGACACCTGTGACCAAAAGACCTTGGTTTACATCTAAAACCATCTGTGAACCTACAATGCTGATATACTCATGTTTTGTACCTGCTCTAACAATCTTAGGGCTATTTAACTGTCGTGTGCTACATGGTTTACTATTATTTTGCCAAATTAAACAATGCCGAATTGCTACTAATTCAAAACAAAAACGCGAAATTTATAATGTTGAACACAAATAAAGTCGAACTCCTAGTGGTGAATGTTTGAATTTGACATAATTCAAACATTCACCACACTTTCCAGAACAGTATTACTGTGACCTGCACAGTAAAAAACGTGTTTGCAGGGGGGCAAGCACCCCTGCACCCCCACACCCCCACACCCCATGCTACTTAAATATACAAACTCTGGGATTGCACTATAGTGAAGGTAAGGGTACATTTCCTGATCCCCACTATAGTGTGATCTGCATCACAATGTCGAACCTTACAACAGCGAATGTGGCATTCATTTTTTCTTTGTGCGAAACGGCACTTTCGCACAAATGTAAATCGCATGAAGTGCGATCAACAAAATGATGTACAGCTGTGCTACATTGTTGAATTTATCACTGTTTTCTGCCTGCTCCTATAAAGAAGTTGCACTGCATCTGTTTGTTTTTTGTGTTTGTAGAAGTTTGTGAACTCATTTCCAAGGCATTCCTGATGCTGCAGGAATTCTAGCTTTGGTTATAAAGTTTTTTTTTACTGCACTTGAGCTCAAAAACATTTCAGTTTAGAATAAAAGAGTTTTATTCTGCACTCTAGTGGGTGCAGAGGGTTGATTCAACCCATTCACATCGGGAACTGATTGTAGAAGGCTTATTGTTTGTTTCTCTGACTGGCCTCAGGGCTTAACAGTATAAAAGTTTTCTTCCTGCTTGTATAAAAGCCTTACATTTTTGTGAGGCTGCCCTCATTTATTTAGAACTTTGCTGTGGATGGCTTGGACTCCTGTGACTACAACACTTTGATTTGCATTTATAACCATCTGTGGACCTAGAAAACTGATATAAGTATTTTTTACACTTGCTCTAACAATCTTGGTGCTATTTTACAGTGCTACATTTATTGATTTAGTTGAATTTATCACTGTTTTCATCCTGCTCTTGTAAAGAAGAGGCATCAGTTTATTACAGTACTGCTATTAGGTTGCTTTACCAGTATCCTGATCTTTCCCTAACCTCCTCTTGTACTGCAGGAGCTGTTTTGAATTTGCCAAGGTTCTCCTGAGTTTGCCAAAATATTTCTATATTTTGCAAAATGTTCTGTGTTTGTAGGAGTTTGTGAACTTATGTACAAGGATTCCATACAGTGCAAGAGTTCTACCTTTTGTTGTATGGCATTTTATTGGACTTGTGCTCAAAATCAGCTTGTTTTACATTATGAGGGTTTTATTCTGCACTCTTGTGGGAGCAGAGGGCTGATATAACCCATCTGAGCTGGGAACTGCTGGTGGGAGGCTTACTGGATATTTATCTGATTGGCCTGAGGGCTTAACAGTGTAAAAGGCTGTCATTCCTCGGGTATAAAAGCCTGACATTTTTGTGAGACTGTGCTCATTTATTCAGAGCTTCCCTGTGCCTCCCATGGACATCTGTAACTACAAGGCATTTGCTTGCATTTAAAACCATCTGAGGACCTGTGAAACAGATATGGATTTTTTTGCACTTGCCCCAACAATCTCAGTGCTATTTAATAGATCTGTGCTGCATTTTTTACTTGGTTGAATGTACCACTATTTTCAGCTTGCCCTTGTAAACAAATACTATCTGTTTACTACATTACTGTTCTTAGGTTGTTTCAACAGTATTCTGATATTTCCTAACCTCCTATGATACCACAAGAGCTCTTCCAAGTTTGCCAAAGTTCTCCTGAGTTTGTCAAAATATTTCTAAATTTTGCAAAATTTTTTCTGTGTTTGCAGAAGTTTGTGAATTTATTTCCAAGGATTCCTGATACTGCAGGAGTTCTGCCTTTTGTTATAAGGTATTTATTATTGCACTTGATCTCAAAATCAGTTTGTTTTACATTAAAAGGGTCTTATTCTGCACTCTAGTGAGAGCAGAGGACTGATTTATACCATCTGAGTTGGGACTGGTGGTGGAAGGCTTATTAGGTTTATCTAATTGGCTTGTGGGCTTAACATTGTAAAAGTCTTTTATACTTCTGGTATGAAAGCCTTACATTTTGTGAGACGGTGCTTATTTACACAGAGCTTCTCTGTGCCTCCCTTGGACACGTGTGACTACAAGACCTTGGTTTGCATCTAAAACCATCTGTGAACCTGCAAAACAGATTTAGATTTTTTTACACTTGCTGTAACAATAGCAGTGCCATTTAACAGTTCTGTGCTACATTTATTTGGTTGAATTTATCACTGTTTTAGCCTGCTGTTGTAGAGAAATACTGTTTGTTACAGTACTGCTCTTAGGTTGTTTAACAGTATTCTGATATTTGCTAGCTTTCCCTGGTACTCCAAAAGCTGATCTGAGTTTGCCAGAGTTCTCCTGAGTTCATGAAAATTTTGTACGTTTCATAAAGTTTTTCTCTGTTCATAGAAGTCTGTGAATTAATTTCTAAGGATTCCTGATACTGCATGAGTTCTGCCTTTTGCTTCAAAAATTTTTTACTGCAGTTGATCTCAAATCCAGTTTGTTTTACATTAAGAGGGCTGTATTCTACACTGTTGTGGGAACAGAGGGCTGATTCAACCCATCCATGTTGGGAACTTCTGGTGGAAGGATTATTGTGTGTTGATCTCTTTGGCACAAGGACTTAACTGTGTAAAAGTCTTTTATTCTGCTGGTCTAAAGGTCTTACATTTTTATGAGACTGTGCTCATTTATTCACAGTTTTCCTGTGCCTGGCCTGGACACCTGTGACTACAGGACCTTGGTTTGCATTTAAAACCAGCTGTGGATCTGCAAAGCTGGTAGAAGTAGTTGTTTTTTTCACTTTTTCTAACTATTTCCATATTATTTAACAGTTTTAGGCTGCATTTATTGCTTTGGTTGAATTTATCACTGTTTTTAGCCTGCTCTTCTAAAGAAGCGCCATCTGGTTGTTACAGTACTGCTGTTAGGTTGTTTAAACTCATTACATCTGAGTGACGCTTGAGGTGCATCTGCATTTAACTCCTACTGATGCCTCTAGGTGTCAAATATTGCTTGTTCATATTTGGATCAATAATTCCAAAACCATGCTATGTACGAGATTTTAAAAGAGTTCATCTTAAATTTCACACAATGGCAAACTCAACTGCATTAATATTTGACCTCTGTCTAGTGCAGGTAAATAGATATTAACTGTTGTTTTTATCATATTAATTTATATAGATATAATTTTCACATTTTTCTAAAAATTTCAAAAACCAAGTAACACAGCCAGAACTCCATAGCCTCATATGAAAGCTCCAAAGTAGATGAGTAAAATGCTGTTGACAGTATGTTTTTAACTTGAGTGGTTGCTGAGACATTGTAAGTTGTTTACAAAATATTACAAATGTAGTAGTTACTGTGTTTACTGTGACTTACAAAATTCAATTTAAGACCTAGAACCTAAGTAATACTGCCACTATAAAAAATACTTTGTGCTGAAGAGTTTAATATTTATACTTATTTCATAACCCCTATGGTTCCAGAAATATGAATATTTGAAATGTGAGGACATAATTTGATTCTGTCAAAAGGCTTAGGGTCCGCCCTTTGGAACCTACATTGCAAACTTCCTGAGCTCCATTGGAGTAAATGAGTTAACAGTATTGTAATATTTCCTCACCTCTTCTGGTATTACAACAGCTGTTGTGAGTTTTCCGGAGTTTAAGTTTTGTAAATGTTTTCTTTGTTTGTAGAAAGTTTTGAAGTTATTTCCAAGGATTCTTGATACTGCAGGAGTTCTGCCTTTTGCTGTAAAGTATTTTTTAGTGCACTTGAGATACAAACCAGTTTGTTTCACATTAAGAGGGTTTTAATCTGCACTCTAGTGGGAGTATAGGGCTAATTCAACCAATCAGAGTTGGGAACTGCTGTTGGAAAGATTATTGTTTGTTTATCTGATTTGATTGGCCTGAGGGCTTAACAGTGTAAAATCTTTCAACCTGCTGGTGTAAAAGCCTGACATTTTGTGAGACTGTGCTCATTTATTCAGAGCTTCCCTTTCCCTGGTTTAGACACGTGACTATAAGACCTTTGTTTGCATTTAAAACCATCTGTGGACCTACAAAGCTGATAAACATATTTTTCTGGACTTGATCTAACTGTCTTAGTGCTATTTAACAGTTCTGCGATGCATTTATTGCTTTGATTGAAATTATCACTGTTTTCAGACTGCTCTTATAAAGAAGCACAATATGTTTCTTACAGTACTGCTCTTAGGTTGTTTTAATAGTATTCTGATATTTCCTACCCTCCTTTGATGCTGCAAGAACTGTTCTGAGTTTGTCAAAGTTCTTCTGAGTTTGCCAAAATATTTCTAAGTTTGACAATTTTTTTCTGTGTTTGTAGAAGTTTGTGAACTTATATCCAAGGCATTTCTGATACTGCAGGAGTTTCACCTTTTGTTGTAAAGTCCAACACGAAATGCAATA
Organism: Protopterus annectens; assembly: GCF_019279795.1. Lineage (NCBI taxonomy): Eukaryota > Metazoa > Chordata > Ceratodontiformes > Protopteridae > Protopterus > Protopterus annectens. Next base: position 348,824,487 of record NC_056735.1, on the reverse strand, counting down.
ATATAGTGTTTGTGACCACAAACAATGTAAAAATGTATAAACACTATATATAGGATGCCTGAAGGAAGACGCTCACTCGCACCGGCAATAATGCAACCTGTTTAATATTCGAATAACAACACAAAATATTTTAGAAGTACGGATCTAGCGCTTTCATCCACTGCAATGTGGACTTCACCAGAGTCAATTATTCAATCATCAAACTGCTAATTTATAAATTTTTTGGTGCCAAACTGGTATATCAAATTTAAAAAAAACATACTATATTTTTGTTACAATCTAAATACTGAATGTATCTAGTATATTGTAATACCACTGATGCACATTTAAAACATCCTTATATTATTAAAAAATATTATAATGACCATTATAGTAACCATTCTATTAACATTCCATGACTGTTGGTTTTATAATGTGAAATCTGGGTCTACAAATCAAATTTTTGTATATCAAGTCCAAAACTTCTCACAGTTCATAAACAATCTATTCACTTCTAAAAATCTATAAATTATAACTAAAATGCTCATATAAATCTAATAAATATAATTAAAATTCATTTACATTAATTCCTTCCTATCTAACATCTATATCATTTGATTAATCTAAAAACATAGTATAAAATGCTCTATGTCCAAATGATGTCCTGTGGGGTACATATATATGCATATGCTATATACTGAATTTAGTAGACCACATATAAATCATAGGAATACCTCAAATTAGCTCAAATGCATGTGCCATAATAAATCTAATTCTAATACTTGAACAATAAGGAAAATACAACTACTACTGTTTCATATATCCAAAATATATACTTTCAGCACCTTACAAAGTATGCAATCTGTCATAATAATATATAATAATCAATTATATTTATATATCAATTTATATTATAAAATTATTATATCTTTCAGTATATTTTAACTTCTGCAAAATAGGTTTAATAGTAATATAATCATTCAAACCCGGCATAGTTGATGCATCCATTAATAATTGCCATCTCACTTCTTTCTCTGCCAAGAGGGCTTTATTATTCCCTCCTCTGCTATTTCTTTTCACTTGTTCCAAGATGGCAGATCTAAATATATGACTGTTCCCACATGTAGCTATATGTCTGTAAAGTGCATTAGTGCTATCATTTTTTCTAATTGCATATAAATGATCATAAATTCTTTTTTTAAACATTCTTTCAGTTTTCCCTATGTAGAAACCTGGACAAGTTACACATTTTGCCATATATATAATGTTTTTAGTGTTACAGTTACCATTACTGAAAGTTATTATCGTCCTATTAATGTTCTCTAGTATAATACCTTCTTTTTCTAGTATGGCATGACATTGACCACAGCTACCACATTTCCTAGTTCCCTTTTGCTGCAAATTCAATTGTCCTACAACATTGTTCCTCTCAAAAATTAACTTCATATTAGTTCCCGTTTTATATACAAATATAGGAGTCTCCCCTACTATTTCTTTTAATTCCCTGTCCACAGTTAGAATGTTCCAATATTTGTTTAAAATTTGTTTTACCTGAGGAGTGTATTCCAAGATACATGCTCGATTATATGTAACATCACATTCTTTCCCTGTGGTCTTATTCATTAATGGTTTCCCCAGCAATGGGGTAATTTTTTTCCCCCACTCACCGATCACATAAGTTTTTATCTCATTCATTAATGTTAAAGGGTACCCCCTGGTGCTGAATAAACTACAAATGAATTCTACTTCCTCTATCATATCATTAAATATAGAAGTCATCCTAGCAACACAAATGCATTGTCCCTTAAAGATGCTCTTCTTAGTTTTGTAAGGGTGATTACTTGAATACTCCAAATAATTATTAGAAAAAGTATTCTTCTTATATATGCGTGACTTAAACCCATTATTGTTAACAGAAACATATGTGTCAAGGTATGCTATACCCTCAGAACTATAGCTGTGAGTAAATTTTAAAAATTGACTGGTACTATTTAAATAATTCATAAAATTTTCTATAGTGTTTTCGGGTCCATCCCAAAGTATAAAAATATCGTCCAAGAATCTCGTATAGTGTCTAATGTACCTGAAATATTCACTCTTAAACAATTTTTCAGTTTCCCAGTCCAGCATTACTAAATTAGCATATACGGGGGCACACACTGATTTTGCTTATAGTATTCTCCTTCAAAGTAAATATAATTATACTCAAGTACTATAGACATAAGTTCCATAATTAGGTTAATCTGATCCCATTTTAAGTTGGAGTGTTGTCTAATGCTGTTACAAAAACTCTCTAGCCCCTCATACTTGGGAATACATGAAAATAAATCAGTTACATCCACTGTAATGAATATAACTCCCTTTTTTCAAAGTTGTGGGGTTAGATTCCCAAGAAACATCCATGAGTCTTTAACTAAGTGGGGTATCTTATCATAAATATGTTTTAACCATTTATCTATGGCAACTCCCAAAGGGAAAGTTTTTGACTGACTTCCTGAAATTATTGGACGAAAAGGTGGCTCAATAATATTTTTATGTACTTTTGGTACTCCAACAATAATAGCTAAAATTGGGTGCTCTATAACCAAAAATTTATAGGTGTTAATAGTAATTCTTCCATCTAGGAGAAATTCCTCTAAGAACATTTCAGTATGTCTGTACCCAATATTTATTTCATTAATTGATACAGATATATAATTTCCAGATTCCACTAATATTTTAAACATCTTGTTATTATATTCTGTTGTAAAGTGTTTTAATGCACTTGAGCTCTAAGCCAGTTTGTTTTACATTAAGAGCCTCTTATTCTGCACTCTAGTGGGAGCAGAGGGCTTATTTAACCCATTCGAGTTGGGAACTGCTGGTGGAAGGCTTTTTGTATGATTATCTGATTGGCCAGAGGACTTAACAGTGTAATAGTTTTTTATTCTGCTAGTACAAAAGAATTGTTCAGTACAAAAGACTTGTTCAGAGCTTCCCTGTTGCTCCCTTGGATGCCTGTGACTACAAGTCCTTGGTTTGCATAAAAAAAAACATATGGGGACCATAAAAGCCGATAGAAGTATTTTTTTACTCTAACAATCTCAGTGCTTTTTAACAGTTGTGTGTTACATTTATTGATTTGGTTGAATTTGTCTTGGTTTTCACAATGCTCTTATAAAGAAGAACCATCTGTTTGTTACAGTGCTGTTCTTATATTGTTTTAACAGTATTCTGATATTTCCTGATCTCCTCTGGTACTGCAAGAGCGGTTCCAAATTTGCCAAAGGTCTTCTGAGTTTGCCAAACTATTTCTATATTTTGTAAAATTTTTCTGTGTTTGTAAAAGTTTGTGAATTTATTTCCAAGGATTCCTGATGCTGCAGGAGTTCTCCCCTTTTGATGAAAGGTAGTTTTTATTGCACTTTTGCTCCAAATTAACTTGTTTCACATTAAGAGGGTTGTATTCTACACTCTTGTGGGAGCAGAGGCTTGATTTAACCCATTTGAGTTAGGAACTGCTGGTGGAAAGATTACCGTATATTTATCTGATTGGCCTGAGGACTTAGTGTAAAAGTCTTTCATTCCCCTGGTATAAAAGCCTTGCATCTGTATGAGACTCTGCTCATTTACTCAGAGCTTCCCTGTGGCTGCCTTGGACACCTGTTACTACAAGACCTTAGTTTGCATCTAAAACCATCTGTGGACCTGCAAAGCTGATATAAGTATTTTTCACTTAATCTAACTGTTTCAGTGCTATATAAAATTTCTGTGTTGCATTTATTGCTTTGGTTGAATTTATCAATGTTTCCAGACTGCTCTTGTAAAGAAGCACAATCTGCTTGTTACAGTACTGCTGTCATGTTGTTTTAACACTATTCTGATGTTTCCTAACCTCCTCTGTTACTGTAAGAGCTGTTATGTGTTTGCCAAAGTTTTGCTGAGTTTGCCAAAAATATTTCTAAATTTTGCAATTTTTTCAGTGTTTTTATAAGTTTGTGAAGTTATTTCCAAGGATTTATGATACTACAGCAGTTCTGCCTTTTGTTGTAAAGTATTTTTAGTGCACTGGAGCTATAAACAAGTTTGTTTTACATTAAGAGTTTTTTTCTGCACTCTGGTGGGAGCAGAGGGATGATACAACCCATCTGAGTTGGAAACCTCTAGTGGAAGGCTTATTGCAGGTTTATCTCATTAACCTGGGGGCTTAACAGTATAAAAGTAATTCATCCTGCTGGTATAAAAGCCTGACATTTTTGTGAGACTGTGCTAATTTATTCAGAGCTTCCCTGTGCCTGGCTTGGACACGTGTGACTACAAGACTGTGGTTCTCATCTAAAACCATCTGTGGACCTGCAAACCTGATATAAGTATTTTTGCACTTAGTCTAATAATCGCAATACTATTTCTCAGTTGTCTGCTGCATTTATTGAAGTGACTGAATTTATCACTGTTTTCATCCTGCTCTTGTAATGAAGCACCATCTGTTTGTTGCAGTACTAGTCTTAGGTTGTTTTAACAGTATTCTTATATTTGCTATCCTCCTCTGGTACTGGAAGAGCTGTTCTGAGTTTGCCAGGGTTCTCCTGAGTTTGTGAAAATATTTCTGTTTCAGAATTTGTTTTATGTTTATAGAAGTTTTTGAACTTATTTCAGGGGATTCCAGATGCTATAGGAATTCTGCATTTTGCTATAGAGTATTTTTACTGCACTTGATCTCAAAACTAGTTTGTTTTGCATTACGAGGGTTATATTTTGCACTCTAGTGGGAGCAGAGGGCTGATTCAACCCATCTGAGCCTGGAACTGCTGGTGGAAGACTTACTGTTTATCTGATTGGCTTGTATGCTTAACAGTGTAAAATATTTCATCGTGCTGGTATAAAGACCTTACATGTTTGTGAGACTCTCCTCATTTATTTAGAACTTCCCTGTGCCTAGTTTGGACAGATGTAACTACAAAACCCTAATTTGCATCTAAAACCATCTGTGGACCTACAAAGCTGATATAACTATTGTATTTTATTTATTTATTTATTTATTTTGCACTTGTGCAAACTATCTCATTTATTGATTTGGTTGAAATTATCTCTGCTTTCAGCCTGATGTTTTCAAAGCAGCACTATCTGTTTGTTACTGTACTGTTCTTAAGTTGTTTTAACAGTATTCTATTATTTCCTAACCTCTCCTGATACTGCAAGAGCTGTTCTGATTTTTCCAAAGTTCTCCTGAGCTTGCCAAAATATTTCTTAAGTTTTACAATTTTTTTTGTGTTTGTAGAAGTTAGTGAACTTATTTATATGGATTCCTGATGCTGCAGGAGCTTGACCTTTTGTTGTAAGTTATTTTTTTATTGCACTTGAGTTCCAAACCATTTGTGAACTTATTGCCAAGGATTTCTGATGTTGCGGGTGTTCTGGTTCTCGTTGTAAGGAATTTTGTATTGCACTTGATCTCAAGAACAGTTTGCTTTACATTAAAAGTGTCTTAGTCTACACTCTAGTGGGAGCAGAAGTCTGATCTAACCCATCTGAGTTGGGAACTGCTGGTGGGAGACTTATTGTATATTTACCTGAGTGCTTAACATTGTAAAGGTCTTTCATTCCCTGATAAAACGCCCTTAAATTTTTGTGAGACTGCTCATTTTTTTTCAGAGCTTGGTTTACATCTAAAACCATCGGTGGACCTACAAAGCTGATATATGCATTTGTGTGCTTGCTCTAACAATCTCAGTTCTATTTAACTGTTGTCTGCTGCAATTATAATTTTGTTGAATTTATCACTCTTTTCAGGCTGCTCTTAAGAAGAAGTGCCATCTGTTATTTTTTTAATAGTATTCTGATATTTCCTAACATACTCAGCAAAAGCTGTTCAGAGTCTACCAGAGTTCACCCAAGTTTCTAAAAATATTTCTAAGTTCTGTAAAATGTTTCTCTGTTTAAAGAAGTTTGTGAACTTATTTCCAGGGATTCCTGATATTACAGGATTTCTGCCCTTTTTTGTAAACGATTTTTCATGGCACTTGAGCTCTAAACTGGTTTTAAATTAACAGGGTTTTATTCTGCACTCTAATGGGAGCAGAGGGATGATTTAACCCATCTGAGTTAGAAACTGCTGGTGGAAAGCTTATTGAGTGTTTATCTGGTTGGCCTGAGGGCTTGACACTGTAAAATTATTTTATTCTGGGGTCTAAATGCCTTACATTTTTGTGAGATTGCGCTCATTTATTAAGAGCTTCCCTATACCTGGCTTGGACACATGTTACTACAAGACTTTGGTTTTCATCTAAAACATCTCTGGACCTGCAGAGCTGATATAATTATGTTTATTTCTTTGCACTAGCTCTATCACAGTGTTGTTTAACAGTTCTGTACTGCATTTATCGGTTTGGATGAATCTATCCCTGTTTTTGGCTTGCTCTTGTAAAGACGCACAATCTGTTTATTACAGTACTGCTCTTATTAATAGTATTCTGATATTTCCTAACCTCCTATAATACTGCAAAAGGTGTTCTGAGTTTGGCAATATTCTCCTGCATTAGACAAAATATTTCTAAGTTTAGCAAACATTTTCTGTGTTTGTATAAGTTTGTAAACTTATTTCCAAGGATTTCTGATACCGCAGGAGTTCTGCCTTTTGTTGTAAGGTATTTTTATTGCACTTAGGCTCAAAACCAGTTTGCTTTACATTAAGGATGTCTTATTGTGCAATCTACTTGGAGCAGAGGGCTGATTCAACCCTTCAGCTTTGTGAACTGCTGGTGAAAAGCTTATTGTGTGTTGATCTCATTTGCCTGAGTACTTAACAGTGTAAATGTTGTTTGTTCTGCTGGTATAAAAGCCTTACATTTTTGTGAAACCCTGCTGATTTATTCAGAGCTTCCCTGTGACTGGCTTTAACACCTGTGACTACAAGACCTTGGTCTGCATCCAAAACCATCTGTAGACCTGTAAAGCTGGTATAAGTATTTTTTGTACTTGCTCTATCTTAGTTCTATTTAACAGTTCTGTGCTGAAGTTATTGCTTTGGTTGAATTTCTCACTGTTTTTAGCCTGTGGTTTTTTAAAGAAGCACCATCTTTTTGTTATTGAACTACTCTTAAGTTGTTTTAACAGTATTCTAATATTTCTCAGCCTCCTTCAATACTGAAAGTACTATTCTGAGTTTGCCAAAGTTCTCCTGTGTTTGCCAAAATATTTCTAAGTTTTGCAAAATTTTTATGCATTTGTAGAAGTTTATGAATGTATTTTCAAGGATTGCTGACACTGTGGGTGTTCTGCCTTCTGGTGTAAATTATTTTAACTGCATTTGAGCTCTAAATCAGTTTGTTTTACAGTAAGAGTTTTTTTCTGCACTCTGGTGGGAGCAGAGGGCTGATTCAATCCATCTGAGTTGGGATCTTCTGCTGGAAGGCTTATTGTGGGTTCCTCTCTTTGGCCTGAGGGAAAAACAGTGTAAACATTTTTCATTCTGCTGTTCTAAAAGCCTTACATTTTTGTGAGACTGTGCTCATTTATTCAGAGCTTCCCTGGACCTGGCTTGTACATCTGTGACTACAAGACCTTGCTTGCATCTAAAACCATCTGTGGAACTACATATCCGATTAAATACTTTTTCTTTGCACTAGCTGTAACCTTTTCAGTGTTATTTAATAGTTCTGTGCTGCATTTATTGGTTTGGTTGAATGTATCACTGTTTTCAACCTGCTCTTGGAAATAAGTGCCATTTGTTTGTTACAGTACTGCTCTTACTTTGTTAAAACAATGTCCTGATGTTTCCTAACATCTTCTGATAAGGAAAAATTGCCAGTGTTCTCCTGAGTTTGCCAACATATTTCTTAGTTTTGAAATATTTTTCTCTGTTTGTAGAAATTTGTGAACTTATTTCCAAGGATTTCTCATACTGCAGGAATTCTGCATTTTGTTGTAAAGTATTTTTATTGTACTTGAGCTCACAACCAGTTCAGTTTACATTAAAAGAGTTTTATTCTGCACTTACTGGGAGCAGAGGGCTGACACATCCCATCTGTGTTGGGAACTGCTGGTGGAAGGCAAATAGTCTATCTAATTGGCCTAAGGACTTAACAGGTAGTCTTTCATTCTTTTGGCATAAAAGTGTTACATTGTTTAATACTCTGCTCATTTATTCAGAGCTTCTCTGTCCCCGGCTTGAACACCTGAGACTAGAAGACATTGGTTTGCATCTGACGCCATCTGTGGACCTGCAACGCTGGTATAAGTATTTTGTTTGCACTTGATCTAACTATCTCAGTTCTATTTAACAGTTCTGTACTGCATTTATTGCTTTGGTTGAATTTATCACTATTTTCACCCTTGTCTTATTAAAGAAGCACCATTGGTTTGTTACTTACTACTCTTAAGTTGTTTTACTAGTATTCTAATATTTCTTAACCTCCTCTGAAAATGCAAACGCTGTTCTGAGTTTGCTAAAGTTCTCCTGAGCTTTCCAAAATATTTCTAAGCTTTGCAAAATTTGTCTGTGTTTGTGGAAGGTTTTGAACTTATATGATTCCTGATACTGCAGAAGTTCTGCCCTTTGTTGTAAAGTATTTTTAGTGCACTTGAGCTCCAAATCAGTTTGTTTTACATTAAGATGGTTTCTTTCTGTACTCTGGTGGGAGCAGAGAGCAGATTGAACCCACCTGATTTGAAACTTCTGGAGTAAGGCTTTCTGAGGGTTTATCTGGTTGGCCTGGGGCTTAACCATGTAAAAGTTTTTCATCCTGCAGTTATAAAATTTTGACACCTTTAGAGACTGTGCTCATGTGAACTAAAAGCTAATTTTCTCAATTCTCGAACCTGCTCTTACCATGACCCTACCTAGTCTTCCTTCCCTTTATGTACCCTCAAAAGGACTATACTTAGTACCTCATTACACCTCTCTCTCCAATGTGTCTACTATGCATTTGCATAATTTTATACAAACAAAAAATGTTTATTGTTGACCTATTGAACTATATCAATGTAAAATTGTAACTCAGCTTCTTTTTAATGCAACTTTAACTTTATGCATGTAATCCAACATATGTGAATCATTTTGCTATAACTGCTATTATATCAATATTGTTTAAAATTGTACTTGTTTTAAAATGTACTACTGGAGCTTTTCTCCTCCGGTCTCCACTGAAAATGGGCCACAAGCCCAGTTGGAAAAACCCGGTTAACAAATGTCAATAAATAAATAAAACATAAATAATTTATTCATAGCTTCACTGATCCCGGCTTTGATACCTGTGACTACAAGATCTTGGTTTGCATCTAGAAGTATCTGTGGACCTACAAAGCTGACATATGCGTATATTCTTTTGCACTTGCTCTGTCTCAATGCTATATAACAGTTCTTTGCTTCATTTTTTGATTTGGTCAAAATTTTCACTGTTTTCAGTCTGCTCTTGTAAAGAAGCACCATCTGTTACTGTATTGCTCTTAGGTTGTTTTAACAGTATTCTGCTATTCCCTAATATCCTCTGGTACTGCAAAAGCTGTTCTGAGTTTTCCAGCATTCTCTTGAGTATGCAAAAATATTTCTAGGTTTCATAATTTTTTTCTGTCTTTATAGAAGTTTGTGAACATATTTCCAAGGATTCCTGATACGGCTTGAGTTCTGCCTTTTGTTGTAAAGCATTTTTTACTGCACTTGAACTGAAACCAGTTCATTTTACAATAAGAGGGTTTTATTCAGCACTCTAATGGAAGTGGAGGGCTGATTCAACCCATCTGAGCTGGAAACTGCTGGTGGATGTCTTACTGTGTGGTTATTCGATTGGCCTGAGGACTTAACAGTGTTAAAGCCTTTCTAGTATAAAAGCCTTTTATTTTTGTGAAACTCTTCTAACTTTTTCAGGCTTCTCTGTCCCTGGCTTGGACACCTGTGACTACAAGACCCTAGTTTGCATTTAAAACCATCTGTGGACTTGCAATGATGTTATAAGTATCTTTTTTTGTTTGCACTTGCTCTAACCATCTCAGATCTCAGTTCTATTTAATAGATCTGTGCAGCATTGATTGCTTTGGTTGAATTTATCACTATTTTCAGCCTGATCTTCTTAAAGAAGCACAGTCTTTTGTTACTGTTCTGTTCTTATGTTGTTTTAACAGTATTCTAATTTTTTCCCTGCATCCTATGAGACTGTGCTCATTTAGTCAGAGGTTCCCTGTGCCTGGCTTGGACACCTGTGATTACAAGACCTTGGTTTGCATCTAAAGTCTTCTGTGATCTGCAAAGCTGATATAAGCATTTTTTGCACTTGCTCCAACTATATCAGTGCTATGTAACAGTTATGTGCTGCATTTATTGCTTTGGTTGAATTTATCACTTTTTCAGCTTGCTGTTGTTAAGGAAGCACCATCTGTTTGTTAGTCTACTGTTCTTAGGTTGTTTTAAAACTATTCTAATATTTCCTAACCTTCTCTGACACTGAAAGAGCTATTCTGAGTTTGCAAAAATATCTCTAAGTTTTGAAATTTTTTGTGTTTGTAGAAATTTAAGAACTTATTTACAAGAATTTTTGATCCTGTTGGAGTTCTCTCTTTTGTTGTAAGGTATTTGTATTGTACTTGAGCTGAAAAACAATTTGTCTTACACTAAAAGTGTTTTATTCTGCACCCTAGTGGGAGCAGAGGGCTGATTTAACCCATCCAAGTTGGGAACTGCTGGTGGAATACTTATTGTATGTTTATCTGATAGGCCTGAGGGCTTAACAGTGTAAAAATCTTAAGAATACCAAGCAGCAGCAACCAGATAAAAAATGGCACGGACTGTTTATTTAAAGTAAGCACTTTCGGCTGTAATAATATACAGCCTTCCTCAGACAAAGTACAAAGCCACAGCATTACACTGTGCTTAAATCATAATTCAATCCACTTCAACTGACCTAAACAATTAGCTAATTAACAAATTAACAAATTCATCAAGCTTATACAGAATTAATATAACCCCTACGCATTTTAATATATAAATATATAACTATATAAAAGCATAGGTAGAGATATCAAGTAAAATACAATAAAATAAAATAGAATAAAATGGTTTCAATTTAGTATATAATAATAAAAACCACTCAACATGTATATAAATAAATATATATATATATATATATATACATACATACATATATATATATATATATATATATATATATATATATATATATATATATAAACAAACCACCAACCATGTTATTTAATAACCTTACCAAAGAGGCATCATTACCTACTAGTTTATCTACGTAAGGCTTTTAATTTTAAAATACACTTAATAGAGGCAACATCATTTATATTTTTGTGAGACTCTGCTGATTTATTCAGAGCTTCCCTGTGCCTCCCTTGGACACCTGAGACTACAAGATCCTGGTTTGCATCTAAAACCATTGGTGGATCTACAAAGGTGAAATAACTTTTTTTTGGTCTTGCTTAGTGCTATTTAACAGTTCTGTGCTGGATTTATTGAGATGGTCAAATTTATCACTGTTTCAGCCTGCTTTTGTTAAAGAAGCACCACCTGTTTCTTAATGTACTCTTAGCTTGTTTTAAAAGTATTCTGATATTTTCTAACCTCCACTCATAATGGAAAAGCTGTTCTGAATTTGCCAAAGTTCTAAGTTATGAAAAACTTTTCTATGTTTGTATAATTTTGTGAAGTTATTTCCAAGAATTCCTGATACTGCAGGAGTTCTGCCTTCTGTTGTAAAGTATTTTGTACTGCACTTGACCTCAAAATAATTTTGTTTTGCATTACGAGAATTTTAGTCTGCACTCTAGTGGGAGTAGATGGTTGATTCAACCTATCTGAGTCGGGAACTACTGGTGAAAGGCTTATTGTTTGTTTATCTGATTGGCCTGAGAGTTTAACAGTGTAAAAGTCTTTCATACCACAGATATAAAAGCTTTACATTTTGTTAGACTGTTCTCATTTATTTGAAGCTTCCCTGTTCTTGGCTTGGACACCTGTGACTACAAGACCTTAATTTGCATCCAAAAACATCTGTGGACCTGCCAAGCTGATATAACTATTTTATTTTTTATTTTATTTTATTTTATTTTTTTTGCACTTGCTCTATCTCAGTGTTATTTAACAGTTTTGTGCTGTAGTTATTGATTTGGTTGAATTTATCACTGTTTTCAGCATGCTATTGTTAAATAAGAGTGATCTGTTTGTTATTGTACTGCTCCTACTTTAACAGTATTCCAATATTTCCTAACCTACTGTGATATTGCAAGAGCTATTCTGAGTTTGCTAATGTTCTCCCAAGTTTGCCAAAATATTTCTTAGTTTTGCAAATGTTTTCTGTGTTTGTAGACATTTATGAACATATTTCCAAGGATTCCTGATGCTGCAGGAGTTCTGTCTTTTGTTGTAAGTTATTCTACTGCACTTGATTTCAAAACCAGTTCATTTTACATTAAGAGAGTTTTATTATGCACTCTAGGAGGAGCAGAGGTCTAATTTTAAACCATCTGATTAGGGGGATTTCTGTTGAGATACTTATTGTATGTTTATCTGATTGGCCCAAGAGCTTGACAGTGTCAAAGTCTTTCATACCCTGGTATAAAAGCCTTACATTTTTGTTAGACTCTGCTTATTTTTTAGAGCTTCCATGTTCCTCCCTTGTACACTGGTGACTACAGGTTTTGGTTTACATCTAAAACAATCTGTGTACCTACAAAGCTGATATAAGTACTTTTGCACTTATTCTAACAATCTCAGTGCTATTTAACAGTTTTCTTCTGCATTTATTGGTTTGGTTGAATTTATCACTGTTTTCAGCCTGCTCATATAAAGAAACTCAACCTGTTTCTTACAGTACTGCTCTTAGGTTGTTTTCAGAATATTCTGATGTTTCCTAACTTCCTCTGGTACTGCAAAAGCTGTTTTAAGTTTTCCAGAGTTCTCATGAGTTTGTGAAAATATAAGTTTTGCAATTTTTTTCTGTGTTTATAGAAGTTTGTGAACTTACTTCCAGGGATTTCTTATGCTGCAAGCGTTCTGTCTTTTGTTGTAAAATACTTTTTACTGCACTTGAGCTCAAAACCATCTTGTTTTACATTAAAAGGGTTTTAGTCTTCACTCTTGTGGGAGAAGAGAGTTGATTCAACCTATCTGAGTTGGGAACTACTGGTCGAAGGTGTATTGTGTGTTTATCTGATTGGCCTGAAGGCTTAACAGTGTAAAAGTTTTTCATAGCCCTGGTATAAAACCATTACATTTTTGTGAGACTTTCCTGTTTTTCAGAGCTTCCCTGTGCCTGGCATAGATCCGTGTGTGTATAATACCCTGGTTAGCATCTAAAACTACCTGTGGGCCTGCAAAGCTGATATAAGTATTTTTTTGCACTTGCTCTAACTAACTATATCAGTTCTATTTAATGGAGCTGTGCAACACTGATTATTGTGGTTGAATGTACCAGTATTTTCAGCCTGCTCTTGTTAAAGAAGCACCATCTTTTTACTGTACTGCTCTTAAGTTGTTTTAACAGTATTTAAATTTTCCCTAGCCTCCTCTGATACTGTAAAAAAATTGTTAAAGTTCTTCCAAATTTGCCAAAATAAGTTTATAAATTTTTTCTTTGCTTGTAGAAGCTTGTGAACATATTTCCCAGTATTCAACATTGTAGGAGTTCTGCATTTGTTATAAAGTATTTTACTGTACTTGAGAGCTATAAACCAGCTGTTTTTTACATTAAGAGGGCTTTATTCTGCAAATAGTGGGAACAGAGGGTTGATTTAAATCATCTGAGTTGAGAATTGCTGTTGGGAGGCTTATTGTATGCTTATCTGATTTGTCTGAAGGCTTAACTGTGTAAAATACTTTCATTACCGTGGTATAAATGCCTGACATTTTTCTGAGACTTTGCTCATTTATTCATAACTTCCCTCTGCCTGGCTTGGATACCTATGACTACAAGACCTTGGTTTGCAACTAAAACTATATGTGGACCTACAAATCCGATATAAGTACTTTTGTTACACTTGCTCTAATTATCTATGTGCTATGTTACAGTTTTTTGCTGCATTTTTTGATTTGGTTGAATTTATTACTGTTTTCAGCCTGCTTTTGTAAACAAGCACCATCTGCTTGTTAATGTAGCACTCTTAAGTTGTTTTAATAGTATTCTGATATTTTCTAACCTCCTCTAGTACTAAAAAAGCTGCTCTGAGTTTGCCAGAGCTCTCCTGAGTTTGCAAAAATATTTCTAAGTTTCACAATTTTTTCTGTCTTTATAGAAGTTTGTGAACTTATTTCCAAGGATTCCTGATACTGCTTGAGTTCTGCCTTTCATTATTAAGTAGTTTTACTGCACTTGAGCTCAAAACCAGTTTTCTTTACATTAAGACGGTTTTATTCTGCACTCTAGTGGAAACAGAAGGCTGATTCAACCCATCCGAGTTAGGAACTGCTGTCAGAAGTCTTATTGTGTGTTTATCTGATTGGTCTGAGGGCTTAACAATGTTAAAGTCTTTCATTTTTGCATCTAAAACCATCTTTGGATTTATAATGCTGAGATAAGTTTTTTTTATTTTATTTGCACTTGCTCTTAATATCTCAGTGCTCTTTAGCAGTTCTGTGCTGTATTTATTGACTTGGTTGAATTTATCACTGTTTTAGCCTGCTTTCATTAAAGAAACACCATAAACCATCTGTTTGTTACTATACTGCACTTAGGTTGATTTAACACTATTGCAATATTTCTTAACCTCCTCTGCTACTGCAAGAGCTGTTCTGACTTTGCTAATGTTCTCCTGAGTTTGTCACAATATTTCTAAGTTTTGCCAAATTTTTCTGTGTTTGTAGAATGTTATGAACATATTTCCAAGGATTACTGATGCTGCAGGACATCTGCTTTCTGTTGTAAGTTATTTTTAGTGTACTTGATTTCAAAACCAGTTCGTTTTACATTAAGAGGGTTTTTGTCTGCACAGCAAAGGGCATATTCAACACATCCAATTTGGGAACTGGTGGAAGGCTTATTGTGATTCAACATGAGTTGGGAACCTCTGGTGGAAGTCTTATTGTTGGTTTATCTCATCAGCCTGGGGGCTTAACAGTGTAAAAGTCATTCATCCTGCTGGTATAAAAGCCTGACATTTTTGTGACACTGTGCTCATTTATTCAGTGGTTCCCAGTGCATGGCTTGGACACGTGTGACTACAAGACCTTGGTTTGCATCTAAAACTATCTGTGGACCTGTAAAGCTGATATAAGTATTTTTTGCACTTGCCCTGTCTCAGTGCTATGTAACAGTTATGTGCTGTATTTATTGCTTTGGTTGAATTTATCACTTTTCAGCCTGCTCTTGTTAAATAACCACCATCTCTTTGTTACTGTACTGTTTTTAGGTTGTTTTAAATCTATTCTAATATTTCCTAACCTCCTCTGACACTGCAAGAGCTATTCTGAGTTTGCAAAAATATCTCTAAGTTTTGATTTTTTTTTGTGTTTGTAGAAGTTTAATAACTTGTTTCCAAGCATTTATAATGCTGTTGGAGTTCTCCCTTTTGTTATAAGGTATTTTTATTGTACTTGAGCTAAAAAACAAATTGTCTTACATTAAGAGGGTTTTATTCTGAACTCTAGTGGAGCAGAGGGGTGATTTAACCCATCCAAGTTGGGAACTGCTAGTGGGAGGCTTATTGTGTGTTTATCAGATTGGCCAGTGGGCTTAACAGTGTAAACATCTTTCAATATCCTGGTAAAAGTGTTATATTTTTGTGAGAGTCTGCTAATTTATTCAGAGCTTCCCTGTCCCTCCCTTGGACATCTGTGACTACAAGACCTTGATTTGCATCTAAAACCATCTAGGATCTACAAAACTGATATAACATTTATTTCACTTGCTCTAACTATCTTAGTGGTATTTAACAGTTCTGTGCTGGATTTATTGAGTTGGTCAAATTTGTTACTGTTTTCAGCCTACTCTTGTTAAAGAGGCACCGTCAGTTTGTTTTTGTACTCTTAGCATGTTTTAAAAGAATTCTGATATTTCATTACCTCTTCTCATAATGGAAAAGCTGTTCTGAGTTTGCCAGAGCTCTCCTGAGTTTCTCAGAATATTTCTAAGGTTTGCAAATTTTTTATGTGCGTGTAGAATTTTGTGGAGTTATTTCCAAGAATTCATGATACTGCAGGAGTTCTGCCTTCTGTTATAAAGTATTTTTATTGCACTTGAGCTCAAAATAATTTTGTTTTGCATTATGAGAGTCACGAGAGTTTTCATCTGCACTCTAGTGGGAGCAGAGGGTTGATTCAGCCTATCTGAGTTGGGAACTACTGGTGGAAGGCTTATTGTTTGTTTATTTGATTCGCCTGAGAGCTTAACAGTGTAAACGTCTTTCATACCACAGATGTAAAAGCCTTACATTTTTGTGAGACTGTTCTCATTTATTTGAAGCTTCCCTGTTCCTGGCTTGGCCACCTATGACTACAAGACCTTTATTTGCATGTAAAAACATCTATGGACCTGCGAAGTTGATAACTATTTTATTTTATTCTGTTTTTTTTTTTTGCACTTGCTCTAACTAGCTCAGTGTTATTTAACAGTTCTGTGCTGCAGTTATTGATTTGGTTGAATTTATCATTGTTTTCAGCCTGCTGTTTTTTAAAAAGAGTGATCTGTTTGTTACTGTACTGATCCTAGTTTGTTTTAACAACATTCCGATATTTCCTAACCCCTTCTGATACTGGAAAAGATGTTCAGAGTTTGCCAAAGTTCTCCTGAGTTTTCCAAATGCTACTCATATGCAATCTACCCAAACCACCAAAACCTCCTAAAAGCATCTTTTTGTAGCCGGGAATTCACTCAAAAAAAGACAGCACCTCACACAACACATAACTTTGAAAATCATAGTATTCCAGCAACAAAGGCCTCTAGGGAGCACACCACACAGCCAAATTTTCTAGCTATTGGAGTTTTCATTGTAAGACATACTAATGTTCCCCTTACCAGGCTAAACAAGGAAAAGATCACAATGAGCTGTCTGTCTGGAGCCAGGGTCTGCAAATTCATGGACACACTTAGGTCTTTAAACCATAAGGGCCAGTGTAACATGGTCATAGTCCATGTGGGTGTAAATGACCTAAGATGTACCTCACTGAACTATATGGAGAGAGACATGCTGGAGATCTTTGACTATGTGTGCCAGTTGGGTATGAATTTTGCCTTGAGTAGCATCCTACCTTTACCAATGCTGATGCCACAATGCCAGCAAAATGACTTCAATAATTGCCTTATTTTCTGGTGTCACAGCAAGGGGATCCAGTATCTGTCAGCCTGGGGAGACATGCTGAACAAACCACCATGGTTTGGCAGAGAAGGTTTGTATTTGTTATCACTTGGCTTTTGGATACTGGAAAAATGTATATATCCCTATAGTGTTTAGGCTGCGCCAAGTTGTTAAACCCTCCAACATAACAAAAAATCACTCACAGCTATCTAAAGGTAATGTTGCTCAGTGGTAGGAGTTTAAATAAAAAAACTGCACTCCCTGGAAGCACTCCTCACTATGAAGAATGCAGACATATGTGCAGTCACAGAAACATGGTTTAGAACCATGAAAAGCATCCCGGCTATCTAAGGCTGCAATGCCTTTCATACCTTTTAATCCTCCTCAGCTCAGGATAAAGGTGTCTCAGTGTTTATAAAGAACAAGTACACTGTTAGACTGGTCCAACAACATGAGCAATCCCCTATCGTATCCTTGATAACTTCAGATCTTCTAACACGAGTCTGGAAAACCACACCTCCTACCTAAACCTACTGGAATCTCTTAATATTCAGCTTAACAATATACGTATGGGTGACTTCAACTATTTGTCCATAAACTGGGAGACTTATATGACCCATAATTCACTTGCTCAGAGTTTTTTTGGACTTTGTCAATGCAAACACCCTGGAGCAACAATTTAGCTCTCCAACTATAGGTACAAATATCCTAGATGGGGGAATGCTGCTCTCTCCCATGCATTAACTCCTCCCTGGTAAGATCTGTCCATAAAATGATCTCATTTAGTATTAAAACTAGCCTGGAATCCCCATCAAACTCATACCTGTTAAGAACTTTGCTAAGGCCAATTACCTCAAACTAAATGACAGCTTATTAAACTTCCACCCCGTTCGAACCTGGATGGCATTGAGGCCAACTCTACATTCTACACAAAAGCACTGTACAACCACATTCATAGCTGCATAGAGGAGGCAGTACTTGACCATGTTAAACCTATGATTACAGGCAAAAATAAACCACCCTGGTGGTCCCTTAGCATAAATAGGCTATTCGACAAAAGGAAAAACATCCTCTCTAAAGCCAAGAAGTAACAGACAAAACAGTACAAAAAGACACTCATCAGTCTAAACAAACAAATTAGACAGCTGGTCTAAAACTATGAGGCAAAGATAGCCTCACTATGTTCATAACTTCAGGGGAAATGCTCAGCAATGTGCTGAGTTAATCATGAATGGCAACACTTACACCCAGTCTTAAACTATAGCAAATCTGCTGGACAACAAGTTTAGTTCAAACTTCTCCCGCCATCACCTCCTACCATAACCAAAGAAATACCTGCAAACATTCTGGAGGTGCAGGAAGCTGTTGAAGACTGGGGGGGGGGGTGCAGGGTGACAGGGGCACTTAGTGATCTAAAAAGGGCAAATTTTTAAAACTATTTACTACCACAACACAGGTTCACTTGGAAGACATTTTAAGCTTAGCCAATTTCCATTTTGGTGCTTGAATTAACATTTTCTGATTGATCTTACCTATCCCATGGCTGATAATTGTATATTAGCCCTAGTAAGAATAAATGTGATCACGCTGTACATAATTTGAGGGGACCCATGTAAGGGATGCAGCATTTAGGAACTGCCTCTATCCATTAGTGGCACGAGGGATAATCAGGTCTATATTAAATCAGCGAATGCTTAAAAAGGTGAATGCTGATTTATCGACCCTCCTTAAGTGAAAGCTGAAAATCCTGAATACTCAGAACAGCGATTTGTTTCCCAGGGAAAAAAAATCACTGGGCCATTTTCAGGACTGTGGTGTGATCTAGGAGTTGGTATATTTAAGTAGGGGAGTGTGGGGACGAAGCCCCCCACTTAATTTACTGTTTTCAAATTTTTTTTTTTTTTTTTTGTGGAACAGCAATTTTTTTCCCCTGCGGAAAAAAATCGCTGTTCCAAGTGTTTTCGGGATTTTAAGCCTTCGCTTAAAGAGGGTCAACAAATGAGTGTTTGCTTTTTTAAGCGTTCGCTGATTTAACATAGACCCAGGTAATCTCAGATTACATTTTCTATTACCCATCCTTAGATCCAAGTTGCATTTGAATATGGACAGGGATGAGATTTGTTTTACTTGAATGGATAGTCTGTTCTGGATAGATATCCATCTCTCCACAAAATTCATTTTAGATACCTGGACTGAGTATTTCTGATGCCATTTGACTTGCTGATGTTCAGTAGGTCCATCTGTATTAGGTCAGAGGATGCTTTGTATGGCAGACATGTCACCTCTAAGCACTCTGTAGGATACTGAGTATAGTGATAAATCTTTGAGGTGGTCCATGCAAGACCTACTGTTTAGGACTTGTATCCTTTTAGTAGGGTATCTCTGTAGGTATTCCAATTGCTGCATGTGTCTTGACAGATACATGCCAAAGTGGGCATTATACAAAATGATTGACCTAATGAGGGCTTTGTAAAGTGGGACAATAAATTCTCCAGATCTAGTCACAATCAATTTTTATAAGCTGTGCAATATAGAATGACTTTCTTATGACTCTGGGCACATGTTGGTCAAAAGTTACGTCGCTGTACACACAAGTTCCCAAATGCGTCAGTTCTCAGGGGGCATTGTCAATTTGGCAGTTCCCTGGAGATGATGACTTCCCAAAGGATATGATAATGTATTCTTGGAGTTTAGTTTCAATTCATGATTCTGGCACCAGTTATTGTTTGGGACAAACCTTTCTGCATGATGGTTAAGTCACTTGGGGATTCAATAACTGCTCCTAGTTTGCAGTCATTTCAAACTTAGTTGGCCAAAGCCCTTTGGTATTTCCTTTTACTTTTAAGATGTATATGCCAAACAGAAAAACTCTCAGCACTGAACCCTGGGGGACAACATTGGTGACTTGTCTCTTCCCCTGTTTTGATCTCATGCATCCTGTGAGCAAGCATACATGCATACGTTCTTTGATTCACCTTCCTGATTGTATTAACCTGATTGTATTAAATTATATTCCTTGTATAATACAGCACCATTTGTTAGAATATGTTTTAAATTTGTAGTTTGGAACAGTCGTCTAGTGAGCAATGCAACAAAATGTATGAACCAATCATGACAAAACTACACATTTCAGAAAATTTCAACCATAAAAGGCCACTCAAACTTCTGTCATTACAATCCACTAATATCAGTAAATATGAAAAATCTCTGCAGAAGTAAGCCATTTAAATAATTCCACATTAAAAGGGATCTGTAACTAATGAAGAGGTTGCTGCTAGCAAACAACTTTATATTTCATTGTTTCATCTACAAATAAAGTGCCTGTTGCCCTTGAAGAATAAATTGCCTATGCTACATTAAAAAATGATAAGCTAATAATTTTGCTATGGGGAATGGATGGCAAACTGATAATAGGTTCATAGTTACTAAGTAACTCCTCCAAAGGAGGACATTCATAGGACTGCATCATCCACTCCCTTTAAGGTACAACACAGTACAGTATCAGCGATCCATCTGCATACTGTGGAAGTAGTACCCACAGTAGTACCCACAGCCTTCTGTAGCAAAAGCAAGTATACTACCCGTTGTGCTACTAACAATGCAAACAACTTATCATAAGCAGCATTAAACTTCTCTTTCCTGAAGCTCTCGGCTCCTTGTGAAATCCACTTGACGATCAACTAAATCTCTCAACTTCGCAGAAAAAAAATCTGGAAAAAGCCAAAATTGATTTGGGGGATGGAAAGGCCCAAAACCAGGGACACATTTTAAATATTGTTTGTATAATCTTAGAAAGTTACTAAAATAAAGTGTTTTGTGTTACCATGTGTTTCCTGAAATATAGGAAGACTGAAACCTAAAGAGCTATCATTATTTAGTGAATTCAGTTCTCACTGATTTGCCAGAAAAAACACAAATTTTAAGAGAAACAGACCAAAAGTATGAGCCAAATATTCTGTGAAAATCTGGACAGTGGAGAGCTATGGACTCAACTCCCTGAATCACAAGTGATGGCATGGATAGAGAATTTAGGCTCTTGTTTGAGCCTGAGTAACACTAACCACCAGGTATACCTAACTGGGGCATTTTACACACACACAGTCGCACACACACACTCACACACACACACACACTCACACACACACACACACACACACACACGCACGCACGCACGCACGCACGCACGCACGCACGCACGCACACACACACACACACACACACACACACACACACACACACACACACACACACACATGTGTACGTGCGCGAGAGCAGCATAACTCCTGCAAATAAAAGAACAAAACTCTCCTTACCAGCATGACTCTGGCGGCACCAATGGAACAGCGACAGCAGAACTTCTGTAACACAGAGCAATAAGAGAACAAGAACAGCTAGATTAGTTAGTTTAACTTCCCCGCGTGAATCCACGTTAGAGTGAAAACTCCACTTCATTAATTTTTCCCGACAGGACTTGCAGCTGTAAAAGTGTGTGTGTGTGTGGGGGGGGGGGCTCCGCTCCCCCTGGCTCTATGGTTCTGGCACCCATGAACCATTCCCCAACTAGTCATTATGAGGGAACAGGTCCCTACTGCATTTGTTAAGCCAAAAACACAGCCTACATAGGTCCCAACAACATTCCAGGATGCTTCTTAACTGAAAACAGAATCTGTTAGGGCCACTAAAAACCGTCTTTAAACATAGCCTCCAGACGTGTTTTGTCCCAGAGGAATGGAGGACTGCAACAGTCATCCCTTTCCCAAGGAGGGCCCATCAACTGACCCAGGGAACTACAGACCCATAAGCTTGACCAGTCTTATCTGCAAGGCTATGGAGAGATTTGTTATGGACCTGACTGATAATGACACAGGAAATGTCCAAACACTGAACCAGACTCAATTTGGATTTGTCAAAGGGAGGTCTTGCCTACTCAGTCTGGTGGACATCTTCAAGCAAGTCACCAGGGCCATGGATGAGGGTAAAATGACACACACCACTTATCTAGACCTGGCCAAAGTGTTTGACACAATTCTGCACTCAGAGACAATAGATAAACTTACTAAGTTAGGCATAAACTATCAGTTGTCTAGCAAACTGCCTCACTGGCAGGACCCACGTTGTCTAGATAGGCGAATCCTCTTCTGATAAGAAACTTGTTACTAGCATTGTCCCACAGGACTCAATCTTGGGACCCCTCCTGTTTGGTATATACTTCTCTGAAGTGAAGGCCGATGTTGGGGACCTCTGGTTCACCAAGTTTGATGGTGAGTATAAACTGGGAGCAATCACTGAATACCCAAATAATGTTGACATCCTACAAAAAGGCCTAAAAATGCATAACCGTACCCTTCAGTAAACTAGATATCCCTGCAAATTATAATATTGATAACACACCCCTAAAGGAAGACCCAGTGATGAGGGACCTAGTAACACAGATCGATAGTAACCTAAACTTTGACCACCACATAGCTATGGTAGTCAGGAAATCCTTCTGTGTGGATTAACTTATAAGCAAAGGCATGGCATCATTTTAAAGGAAGTCATAGTGCCATTGTACTCGGCCCCCATCAGGCCCGTAACTGAGTACAGTGCTAACTTCTGCATGTACCTAACCAGGCACTTACACCAACTGGAGCAGCTGCAGAGGTTTCTCACTAAAAAAATACAAAGCATAGAGCACATGTCTTATGCAGCTCAGCTAAAGGCCCTATCCCTCTATTCCATCTCATATCATTTACTGAGAGGTGACGTATGCCTGACCTACTGCTTGAGAGACAGAATCATATCCCAAAGACTACCTTGTCTATGGAATAAACTTCCCATCTTCATAAAAGAAAGCCTGTCACTTTATCTCTTTAAACAGAATCTGGATAAATGGATGGGGAACTGTAAATTCAGTCATGGGGTACTGCCTATGTCCCTTATGGCCAAAGGCAGTCTGTAAAATGAATCAAGGCTCCAATACCCAAAGACCCACCACCCCAATACTAGGCCATCCCATATCTGGGGAATTAAGATATAATATTGTCATATCCTGATTATTATTGGCTAGACTTGTAAAGGCTCTTGTGCCATTAGCCTAGTTATCACCTGTGAACCTATGAACCTATGATGTATGGATTAAACCCAGTTAAAAGAGTGATAGTATAAAATAAAAAAAGAAAGAGGGTGGGCTTATTAATCCTGTAGTATGTTTAAAATATGTATGTTAATCTTATGTTTTGGAGAATGTATTTAAAGAAAAACAAAAGTATTTTACAGAGTG
The DNA here is from genome assembly GCF_019279795.1 of Protopterus annectens. Lineage (NCBI taxonomy): Eukaryota > Metazoa > Chordata > Ceratodontiformes > Protopteridae > Protopterus > Protopterus annectens. Next base: position 348,801,029 of record NC_056735.1, on the reverse strand, counting down.
TAATGTATCAAAGATATAAAAATGTATTGGGAAGAGATGATAGAAAACAAAAGAAATGGAAAAATTGTTGAGCATGATATTGAAATTATACAAAATATTTTAATGCAATATAGGAGTTAATATCTGAGCATGTATAAACACGTAAGGAATATTTTTTTTCTGTGTTGATATATGTGAAGATATGAATAAAAGAAAAGGGATATGGACATGACAGAAATTGTTCAAATAAATATATATGTGACACAGTTTCCATGAAGTTTAATATTAAACAACCTGTCTATAAAAACAGAAATGAGGTATAAAGTGAAAGAAGAAAGAAATGCTTAAGATGGGATTGTAATTCTGAAAATACAATAGATGTATTTAAAGAAATTAAGAAGTTGAACAACTTTCGGAAAAAAAGATATGTAAACGAAGTTACGTAGCAGATATTAATATAGGGCGATACTTTATGTATATATTTAGGAAGAAGTAAAGAAAATAAGAAAATATTGGATAAGATAATAATGACGTGCTTCTTGTTTATATGGATGAAAAGATTTAGAAGTATTGTACAATAAACAAAGGGAAATGGAAAAGTGTTAATGAAAATAACATCCTTGTGATAAAATGAGTGTGGAATGAATATGTGGTTGAAGTATTTTGTAAATGTTTGTAAAGGAGTGTACATATATAAATATGAAAAACTGTTATTTTGTTTTAGTAGCTGTAAATATGAAGTATTAATAAAGTACCACTAATAGGCTTTTGTTTTTTGATTTAGTAAAGTACCACTAATATGTTTTTGTTTTTTGTTTTAGTAAGTGCCAAGGGATCTCCTATAATCACTTGTATTGCCAATTGAAATAGCTGGGACTTTTTATTTAAAATCTCACCTGAAAGGATGGCACCTCAGGAGTCCAGCACCCCTCCCAATTCTGCAATGCAATGCCAGTACTGGAACATGAATTCAAGCACCTAGTGTGAAGATATAACCCACAGCTTACTAGTAAACCACTGCCTTCTGTGATTCACACATTCAGAAATGAGTGGGCTACCTTTTAATACACTGACATTGACAATGAACACCACTGAACACAGGCCATACCTAATGGCACTGACCTAGCAAACAAAAGTAAATAAATGAACAAATACTACTATGTCAGCATTCTTCACAAGCGTTATGAATGATAATGTAGAAATGAGCCTTGTGTTAAACACAGTATAATTGTACGAACAAACAATATAAAAGTAGATTTTCAAACGTAAGTATCACTGCTGCAGTACAGACTCTCTCCCACCAACATCCTGGGCCTGTCTTTGTACACCTCTACAATTATGAAGTGAGAACATTTGGAGGTAAAGGAATCTCCTACTCCTGGCATCTGTTCTCTCCCACTTATAGGAAAGACCTTGCATTCTGTATTGATTAGGTATGTCCTTTGTGATCAGGTACTGTGGACACAGATAGTGACAACTTTACTCTCAAATTAAAAAAAGGAGGAAAAAACTAAAGATGAAACTAAAGACAATACAGACTGGTCTCTTTTTTTCTATTGAACATCCTGCTGATTTTCTCAGTGTGGGAGGAGACCAAGTCCAGCGTGGGGATGTCAAAAATTCTGGAAGTCAGATCAGATGGGTAGATGTCTATCTGCAGGTAACTCTCAAGCATTCTAAATGTCCTTGTATTACAACATGTATTGTTATGATTAATATACTCAAACAATTGCATTTTAACATCATCTGAGTTCTCAAGGGTTCACTGGTCACTACAACCTGAACTTTGCTCACCATCTCTTGTAGTTCTCTTCCCTGAAACATTCATTGGCAGCTTAGCCAGTGGACGCCCCAGTGCAGCCATCTCAGGTGCAAGCTTTCCTTGTTCTCTTATAATGGATGGGGCAACACTGGAGTCACAGACACTGCCACTCTGGCATCATCTCCTGCTGTCCAGCAAATTTTGGGATCATGACATTGGTTCGAACAACAGGATACCTAGTGGAGAGATACCCAGTGTTACACTTTGATTCTACAAAAATGTCTGTCCCATGAGTTACCATACACTGGGGATCCAGATTACATCACAAGACACTCAATTCTTAAAATCCAGCACATTGGGGTGTGCAACCTACTTAAAAAAGACAATGCTGCACATTTCTGACTACTTGAATACAAATGGCTACTACTTTCAGATCTAAATGCCTTGTAAAATCATAAAGAAAATTTGTACATAGCCATTGCTCAAACCGTCATGCTGCTGCTATGTTGTTGAATCTCAGTGTGCTTTACTAACATCCAGAACGTCTACGGCCACATAAAGTCCAAACTTCAGGGGAGGAACTAATCACTGCCAGTTCTGTAGTCTGTTATGAGCTCTGAAGGTCTTCATGAACTGAATATTAGTTGTGGTAGAACATTGGTGAATCTGCCCCTGCAGATATTTCCCAGCTTTTGATTGGGCAGAGCTAGCATTGTCTAAACAAGTTCTTGGGTTTGACTTTTCACCTATTTCATCATCTTGGGTCTAACCAAGGTCTTTGGTTTGTGTTTTCACCTATTTCATCACCTTGGATCTAATCAAGGCCTTAGGTTTGACTTTTTCACGTATTTTATCACCTTAGATCTAACAGCTATGACAGGCACTGGAGGTAGTGAAGAGTTACCAAATATCTGGGTAACTACCGCAGAGCTGGTAAGGGAGGCAGCTAAAAAGGTGCTTGGTGTGGCATCTGGACTAAGGAAGGAGGACAAGGAAACCTGGTGGTGGAACGAGGAAGCACAGGAGAGTATAGAGAGAAAGAGGTTGGCGAAGAAGAAATGGGATTGTCAGAGAGATGAAGAACATAGACAGGAGTATAAGGAGATGAGGTGTATGACAAAGAGAGAGGTGGCGAAGGATAAGGCATATGGATAGTTATATGAAAGGTTGGACACAAAGGAGGGAGAATAGGACCCGTACCGATTGGCTAGACAGAGATACTGAGCTGGGAAAGATGTGCAACAGGTAAGGGTGATAACGGATAATGAAGCAAACATACTCACAAGCAAGGAGAGTGTGTTGAGTACTTTAATGGGCTGATGAATGAAGAAAATGAGAGAGAGAGAGAGAAAGAGAGAAGGTTGGATGATGTGGGGATAGTGAATCAGGAAGTCTAGTGGATTAGCAAGGAGGAAGTAAGGACAGCTATAAAGAGGATGAAGAATGGAAAAGCTTTTGGTCCAGATGACATACCTGTGGAAGCATGGATGTGTTTAGGAGAGATGGCAGTGGAGTTTTTAACCAGATTGTTTAATGAAAATTTGGAAAGTGAGAGGATGCCTGAGGAGTGGAGAAGAAGTGTTTTGATACCGATTTTTAAGAATAAGGGTGATGTGCGGAGCTGTAGTAACTACAGAGGGATAAAACTGATCAGTCACAGCATGAAGTTATGGGAATGAGTACTGGAAGCTAGGTTAAGAAGGGAGGTGATGATTAGTGAGTAGCAGTATGGTTTCATGCCAGGAAAGAGCACTACAGATGCAATGTTTGCTCTGAGGGTGTTGATGGAGAAGTATAGAGAAGGTCAGAAGGAGATGCATTGTGTCTTTGTGGAGTTAGAGAAAGTATATGACAGTGTGCCTAGAGAGGAGTTGTGGTATTGTATGAGGAAGTTGGGAGTGGCAGAGAAGTATGTAAGAGTGGTACAGGATATGTATGAGGGTAGTGTGACAGTGGTGAAGTCTGCAGTAGTAGTGATGGATACATTTAAAGTGGAGATGGGATTACATCAAGGATCAGCTGTGAGCCCTTTCTTATTTGCAATGGTGATGGACAGGTTGACAGACGAGATCAGACAGGGGTCGCCATGGACTATGATGTTTGCCGATGACATTGTGATCTGTAGTGAGAGTACAGAACAGGATGAGGAGACCCTGGAGAGGTGGAGATATGCTCTAGAGAGGAGAGGAATGAAGTTGAGCAGGACTAAGGCAGAATATATGTGTTTGTAAAAAAAAGTTTAGGAAGTTTTGGGATACTTTGCTGAAGAAACTGGGGTTGATACAGTTATGACAGATTATGTTACAGAATATATTATATGGGAAGTTTACGATAGCAAAATGTTAGGCCAACAGATGAAGCTTTAGTACAGGCTGTTTGGATACTAGATCAGGTAAGATGTGTTAAGTAATACAATATGGCAGAATGAAGATGGGATTAAGGAAGTGATAAGGCAGGTAAGTTTGGAAGGAATATTTTCTGGTAAGGGTTGGTAGATTTTTTCTTTGGTTCTTGATTGGCATAGTTCTCTTGTGTCTTTTGTTTTGAGTTTGGTATTTTTTTTTTTTTGTATTTTCCTTTTCTGTGTTATGCTGTAGGGTAGTCATTGTGTCAAGTGCTTGCACAGGTACATACCAAAGAGAGCATTATATTCAGTGACTGGCCAAATAAGTGCTAAATACAGTGGAAAGGTCACGTCTAGACCTGGTCACCATATCCTTACTAAAAACCTGTGCAGTGAAGAAGGACCTTCTTACAGTAGTGGATACATGGTGATTAAAGAACAGTTCATAGTCTAGATAGGTTCCCATGAACTTAACAATTGGATCAGTTTTCGGGGGCATGTTGTTAATGTGCTAGTTATTGGGGATGTTATGCTTTCTGAAGGATACTATTATACATGTTTTGGCATTTAGTTTTAGGCCTTTGTTTTGACACCAGCTATATGTTTGGGAAAGGCCCTCTTGGAGGATCTTGGTGCCTTGTTGGGAGTTAATGACAGCACCAAGTTTATAGTCTCAGCAAATTCGATCAACCATAAACCCCTTAATATAAGCTTAAAACTATTGGAAACACTCACCACCCAACCCAATACCAAATTCATGAGTGACTAATTATCCCATTATTAACTGGGAAACATATATGACATCAAATGTGCAGGCACAGAGATTATCGGATTTTGTGAACACAAACGCCCTGAAACAGATTGCCAATACACCAACCAGCAGTGCAAACATACTGGACCTGGCCCTCAATAATATGACTGAGTGCTGCTCACCCCTAGTGTAATGTCTTCTCTCATAAGGTCAGACCTCAAAATGGTCTCTTTTGAAGTAAAAATAAAACCCAGAATACTAGCAGGCCATGGAATAGTTCAGGAACTACTCTAAGGCTAACTTCTCACTATTAAGTGATAATCTGGCAAAATTTCAAGCCCCCATAAACCCTGAGAACACTGCTGCCTGCCAGAAACAGTTTACAGAAACCCTACACAACCATGTTAATAGCTGCATAAAGGCAGCTGCATCCATCAGGAAGAAGTACAGAACTATCTCAAAAAACAAGCCACCCTGGTCGAATCACAGCATCAATAGGCTGTATAACAGAATGAAGAAAATTATGGCAAAAATTAGGAGATGCAGCACCTAGCAGGACAAAAGTGCTCTCATCAAACTAAACAATTAACTAATAGGACAAATAAAGTCTACCAAGGCGAAATTTGAAGCCAAGGACCACCACAAGGCATTCTTTAGCTACATCCACAACCTCAGAGGCAATACACAATTGTGTGTGGAGCTCATTGTTAATGGAGCCACCTATGCTGAGCCAGAAGATATAACAAACCTACTGGCCAACAAATTCAGCTCTAACTTTACCCCTCTGTCCCCCTCAACCTCCCCTCAGGAAATACCATTGAATATAACTCCCCCTACTATCACTAGGGAGCAACTCAATGCTCCCTCTTAAGGCCAAGAACATTACATCAATGGTCCCAGACAATATCCCAGAATACCTTCTAAATAGGATGAAACATGACCTATCAGGCCCTCTGGAATTGATGTTTAAGTGTAGCCTATAAACAAGCTTTGTGCCTCACGAATGGAGAACAGCAACAGTCATCCCCCTGCACAAAGGTGGGCCACTACAGACCTATATGTCAAACTAGTCTTATGTGCAAAGCCATGGAATGAATTATCATGGAAATGATCAGTAATGACATAGGAAACCTCCAGACACTGGACCCAACCCAATTTGGTTTAGTCAAGGGCAGATCATGCCTATTCACCTTGGTGGACTTCTTTGAGAGGGTCACCAAGGCAATAGACAAGGCCAAAACAGTTCACACTGCCTACCATGATTGGGCCAAGGCATTTGACACAATTCTCCACTCTGGCATTGTTTACAAACTCAGGAGGTTAGATATAAACCCTTATGTCACCCATTGGATAGCCAGCTGGCTCACAGACAGGACCCAGGATGTTAGAATTGGGGAGTCCACCTCTACAAAGTGGCCAGTCACAAGTGGAGTCCTTCAGGGATCCTTTTTGGCATTTACATCTCTGAAGTTAAGGCCAATGCCAAAGGCCTCTGGCTGACTAAATTTGTAGATAATTGCAAATTAGGAACAGTCATAGAATCTTCCATCAACACATATGTTCTCCAAGAAAGGCTGACACAGACAAATAACTGGTGTTAGAGCCATGGACTAAAATTAAATGCTAAGAAATGCATAATAGCATAGTTTAGGAATTTATCAACTCCAGGTAACTATCATATTGACAAGACACCCCAAAGAGTTGACCTAGTAGCTGGGGATGTGGAGACACACACAGACAGTAATCTATCCTTTAACCATCACATCTTTAAAGTAGTGAGGAAATCATTCTATGTTGTGCAACTTTTAAACAAAGGGATGGCATCTAGGTCCAAGGAGGTCATTGTTCTACTGTATTCAGCATTCATCAAACCTATCATTGACTACAATGCCCCCATTGGTATGTACCTTACCAGGCACATCCAACAACTGAAACATCCACAGGGGATCCTCACTAAAATAATATATGGTGTAAGTAACATCCTGTGCAGACCACCTCAAGGCCATATCCCTGTACTGAGTCTCCTACACATTGTTGAGGGGAGATCTATGCCTGACATACAAGGCATTGTAAAACCCCACCCTGATGGACCTCCTGCATATCCGCAAATGAAACAGCATCAAAATTATCCATTCTAATGACTTAAACCTTGCCTGTGATATAAATAGGACCTGCTGGGCAGACAGGTATGTATCCCAAAGACTACCACTTCTCTGCAAAATCCATGTGAAGTAGAGTTCCTCCTTAACCCATTTCAACTGTAACTTGGACAATTGGATGGGGAACAGGAAATGTACCCCTGGTTTGGCACCAATGTCTCTAATGGACACAGGTAACTTGTAAATGTTTCATCTCCCAGGTCTCTGCTTGTACAGGTTTCATCTTCCAAGCTGCTGCTTACACTTATCAAAGGTACCAGAACTTGTCAGAGATTTGGAATGCATAGACAGGCTTATAAAAGCCCTGGTGGTTGTTTGCCTAGCACAAAACTATGAACCTGTGAACCTCCAAGAAGTAAATGCAAAGATGAGTGCCCCAAGGATTGAACCCTAGGGTACACTGCTAGTGACAGGCCTTTTGGAAGAGGTAGAGCTTTCCAACTTAATTTCTTGGATTCTATTGGTGAGCCAGTTTGCTATCCAGTGAGTTGATTACCTTTAACTGGGTGAGTTCCAGGGTATTATCCTGTTCAATGACTCTGGTGACAAAATTTTATTTTATGCATATAGAGACACATCCAGCTTTGGTGCCCTTCATCTTGTGCAGTGGGCCAGAACACATGGTAAGCATTGAAACCTTGCAATGATGGGGTGCTCTCAATGGGTCTTGAACCAAGTCTCTGTGATGATGCATATATTTATGGATTCCAGGGCATGGAGTGCCTGTAGGGAGTGGAGATTTTTTGTTAGGGCTCCTATTGTTCAGCAGCAATACTTTTATGTTATTTGTTTTCTGCTTTGTTATGTTAGGAGCTTTTGAGGACTGACATTACCTAAAAAGGCACTATAGGGATAAAAAACGTTTTTTGCCAATATAAGAAAGTCTGAGAAGATAGGTGCAGGCCATGCTTGTCAAAGCAGTTAGGACTGTCTACAGTCTCCTCCCAGGCTGTTATATATATTGGACCCACTCTGAATGATACAAGAAGGTTAGCCAATTGTTGAAACCAACAATGTTTTGTTTGTATTGTGGCATCATTCTTGGTGAAGGCAAAATGCTGCTCAATACTAGATTGATACTTGCCTCAGACACATATTCTGAGATCTCCATCATGTCTCTCTTCATGTAGTCTAGGAGAGGTATGTCTCAGGTCATTTATTTCCATGTGTACAATACTGTGTCATTTATGTATTTGTGGTACAAGGACTTGAGGGCATGGGTGATGTGGCAAATCCTGGCCCCATGACCCTCTCTTTGCTCAACTCAGTGAGTGGTGCATGCGTTTGTCTCATTATGGAATCAGCTATGATTCCAGGTGATAAGATGCTCGATTGTGTGGAGGTTTGCCTTGTGGTACTTTGAGCTGAGACACTGTGAGTTATAGATGCATGTTTTGTGCTGGGTGCTGCCTGAGATGAGTGTTTGTGACATTGCTGAGGGTACTTGTTTTTAGGTAACATTTAGGAGGCTTTTGTGGTTTAGGTAGGTTACTTTTAAGACCATCAGAATATATAGGCCTATGTGTTTGGTCTGTATTATGTGTGATTCTTATAGTGTGGTGTTGTGTGTTAGTGACGCCCCATTTGCTATTTGTAGTGGCTGTATGTGAGAGCTTTGCCTTCAGTAACATTATATAACTACATCTCTCTCACGCTGCGTCACTTTGTTAGGTGGTTGTCAGTAAACATGAAACAAGTGCTACATTCTCTTAGGATGCCCAGTACAACCAAGCTGCCTACAGAGACTGTTGGAAAGAGCAGATCCATGCTTCCAGAAGTTTACTAATGTGAGCTGCAGGGGGAGTGGCACCATTGGGGTTGGAACTGATTTAAAACAAACAATATGTCAATGCATCAAAGAGCTATGTGGCTGTTAGTAAAGATCAATGGCTTTTTGTGCAACTATTTAGTATTTTGAACACTATGGATTTATAGAGAAAGTTATACAGAGAAAGTTAAGATTCTATGTGCCTGTGTCTATACAGTACATGACTAAATACCACCGTGTGTTGATCAGCATCATGCAAAGGTGAGCAACATATAGTGGCACAGAAATACAACAAAAATTTAAACACACACACACACACACACACACACACACACACACACACACACACACACACACACACACTGACCAGTAGCAAAAGAGCACAATTCAAGGTTCCACTAGCAAGCAAAGGCCTGGAAATGGCTTGGTTCTTCCTTTACTCTCACTAGAGTTTAAATAAATCAGTTTTGTGTCAGATCACAAGAAATGTCAAAACTAAGTGCAGAGCTATTTCAGTAATTCAGTAAGAAATGCAAACATATTTATTATAGGTGTTTCTAGGCTGGTAGAAAGTCAAATCTGGTGTAAACCAGTATTAATCAATGCCGTGGTTGCTTTGCATTGCTGAGATCTGAACGAATGAGCACAAGGCTGCACAAGTGAAAGCAACTTATAATGGAACAAAAATACAAAAAAATTCAAATGAGCCACTGGTCAATACAAAAACAGCACACTTGTGGAGTCCAGTAGCAATCAGAGGCCTGTAAATGGCTTAGTTCTTCCTCTGTTCTCACTAGAGGTTTTTAAACTAAGCACAATAAATGCCAAAAAATATGAGGTATTAAAGTAACTGTAAGAAATGCATACATACTTATTATAGATGTTTCTAGGCAGATAGAAAGTCATATCTGGAATAGAGCAGTATTAATCAATAGTGTGGTTGCGTAACATTGCTGAGTTCTGTGCAAATGAGCAAAAGACTGTACAAATGCAAGCAAGTTATAATGGCACAGAACATAAAAACAATTCAAATTAACCCACTGGCCAATAGCAAAACAGCACAATTCAAGTTTCCAATGGCAATCAGAGGCCTAGAAATTATTCAGTTCTTCCACTATACTCACTAGATTTCAAACAAAGCAATCCTGTCTCAGATCATAAATACTAAACTTTAAGACCCTACAGTTAACTAAGACATTATTTCTTATTGTCTTCTGCACTGTTGGAGATGTGGAAAAGAAGATACAAATTTGTTTGCTTGTGTCTTTATTTATTTGTTTTTGTTTCTTCTCGAATGATGATATAAATAGATTTATTGTCTGGTATGGGGAAATTTCAGGAACCTTGGAGTTCCTTGGAGATGCTTGGGGCTTTGGAATACATTTCGGCACTTTTAAAGTTGTTTATATGGGATATTTTTATGTGATGTCAGAATGTTATGTCCAAGGTGTGTCAGCTTAGTATTGATGGATCTTTATTGCAGGTAAGTATTATCTCTTTTGAATTATGATCCATATCTAGTATGTCTACTAAGTTAACTTGGTTTTTGTCCCCCTAGATACATGTGGCTGGGGCTTGACTGTTTTCAAACCCAGTCTGTAGCAGCTATTTGAACTACATTAAAAATATGCCATTTAATCTGTAATATGTGGATTTTCAATGGCATAAAAAGAGAACTTTTGACTTTTTTCTATACAGTGTATAAAAGTATATGAAGACTAACTGCTTTCTGCTGTGACATACAGCAATTTTACATAGGATGTGAATTGTATATCAAACATAGAATAGAAAACTATAATTATTGTGCTTTATGATTCCAAGGTTTAAACTATTCCTAGACCTGGAAGCTAAAGGATACAATAGAGCACTTAGAAGGAAGAACAAACTATGCAAATGCATCTCTAATTTCTGTATGGAAAATACATAAACCAAATAGTGGAATGAACAGTAAGCAGTACCTAGGAAGAAGAGCTACCCTGGTGCTTGTGATACACAGACCTGTGAGTTGTTTCTGCATTCTTTTCTGTCTGTAATATGTTTAAAAATCCAACCAGATTAGTTTAGTACTCAGTAATTATTTTAGTTCAAAATTAGCTAGGAAAAGATCTAGCTGTAGACAAATGTTTTCTTTCTTGTAGCTATTAGTTCAAAAGGATTATGGTTTGTCTCCCTGTGCAAGTTCATATTTATTTATGCCAACATCGTACTCTCCAAATGGGAAGAGCAATTTATCACCAAGTGCAAATGCACACTATCCGATGTAAAAATATATATAAAATATATCAAAACAACAATTTATACCCTGGTTTTGATGTACGTTATTACACGCATTTTAGTAAATAGTGTTTTGATATATTTTATATATATTTTTACATCGGATAGTGTAATATGATGTTGCAAATTGTGTTTTGTTTAAATTATTAATTTTTAGTTAGTTAATTATTACTTTATATTACTTATTACATTGTATTTTTTGTATTCAGGATACACATACACACATTTCATTATATATGATTCACTTTATATCTGGCTTTCGACTAGGAGCTTGTTGCCTTAAAATATTGCTTGCTCAATCAATCAATTATTGAATTCAATTATTGAATCCATTATTCAATTATTTGGTTGTGCAGTTAGTATTTAAGAACTGTTTGAAAATGTGTTTGTGAAATCTGAAGAAGCATGCCTGTGTAGCATGTGAAAGCACTTATTTTATCTTATTTTGTTTTACTTCGACATTAAATACTGGTTTTGTAACATCGTGGTGGTTGTGTCCAGTTTTGGTTTTGATACTTTTCTCATTGGGAATTACAACCTTCAGACGGTAGCAGCACTTATTTTTCTTTATCTTGGTTCCTGTTTCTGTGCTGGCTACTTTCACACGATGGAAAGCACAGCTATAGAATTGGACTATAATCCTGACAATGCCTCCAGGAGTTCAAGGTGGAACAACATTGTAAAAATGCAGAATAATCCCTTGCTGGGCTTAGAGCTACATCATTTATCAACGCTGACTACTGCAGGTACTGTGGATAATTTGAGAGAGTTTAATGACTTGCTTAGAGAGTTGGAGAATGATCTATATAAATTGCAAAGGTTATTATGGCAGAGAAGGCATATGGAGGCATGCCTTCATTTTCGTATTGTACCCAGAGGCATGAGAATTTTATGTATGCCTACTTATGGTAATAATCATCCCGAACTGTTGAAGAGATGGCAAAAATTAAATCTAGAATTAAGTTTCAATTATATAAAATTATTGATTGAATATTTCTCCCCTATTGAAGTGGAACTTACACAAAAAGTAGAGTCTCTGAATAGAGATTTACAACACCGCTTCAAGGGAGCGATGTTTGAGAAAAGAATTGACAGCGTTTACACTCAGGTCACATTATATAGTGACAGGTTACAGCAAGTCAAATATCGTAAGCTGCAACGCGATCACAAGGATTTTCTGCTTGGTCAGGTGTTTGTTTGGCCCAAATACAATCAACGTTCAGGGCAAACATCGGACAATAATGATGTTCCCCAAACTTTAGATAAAGAAAAGGCACATGTCTATGAACTTGATATAACAACAGAAACAGTCTCAACTGCTGTTTGCAATAAGGAAAGTAAAGGCTCACACAGTATTGACGTGATTACGTCATCAAAAGAGCAACGTGATGATGTCGCATCCTCTGCTCTTCCCTGTAACCAAGAGGCCCTAATGGAGTCGAGAGACAGTGAAGGATCAGGGGCAAGACCGAAGGTATCATCTAGGAAGCCGGAAGATCTTTTTCCATTACCGCTGAAGTTCCGCGACAGAGAAAGGGACAGATCATACAGTCGTGGCTGCTAGAAACGCAAGTTTTCAGGGGACAATTTTGGCGTGAGACGAAGGTTACGAAGTTGAACCAGCTGGTCTACAATTTTTCACGACTTGAACTTACTACTGCTGACTATTCCCTTTTAAATAAGGGACTGTCTTTTATTCCTTCTCAGGCAAGTAAACTCAGCGAACTTTTAGTCGATCTCAGACTTTTTGGACGCTCCGTGGCATTAAAGTTAATGCACGCTAACAATAAAAATA